>NC_083634.1:12765500-13065500 GCF_963584025.1 Labrus mixtus | reverse complement strand
AAAGCATTTGTGCCATTGCTATAGATGCACTGAAAAGGATGCATTTGCCATTGTCGTGTTTAAGAGGACAAGCATATGATGGGGCCGCGAATATAGTCAGCCATAACAACGGCTTTTATGTAGTTTTACATTTTGGATACTAAGGCTATAACAAGGTGTCATTCTCTAATAGATTTGATTTGAGATGTACACGACTCCTAAAAAAACATCCCAAAACACCTGTAATGTTTTGAATATACAGAAAGTTATGAACAATACAGTTGAATAATTAATAGTAATTCAAAAATAATTATAATTTCCTATACATAGTAAATAAATTTCCGCCATAAATTAATTCAGAAAAGGCACAAATTGTTGCATAAAAATTCACCAGAATGCAGGAAATGAAGTGTTTGATGCTCAAAATTCTCTGGGAGGGGAACCCCTAGACCCCCTGCTGAAAATGTGTCCCCCCCCCCAATGTTGAATCCAAACCTACGCCCTTGGATGAGTTAAACAAAATTCACCTCCGTACAGTTTTGACGAATAAAGAAATGAGCTATTGCTTTTGGAAGCAGCCTCAAGTGGATGCTTGAGGAATGGCACATTTCTTTGCACTTATGCGTTGGCTTCATTTTTCAACACTGGTGTACGTTGGCTGGGCATGACACGGATATGATAAAGCAAACATAAGTCTATGTCAAGCCTGCGCCTGCTGTTGCAGCTCCAGAGGCCAAATGGCTTGATGGGATTGTAGAAAAGATCACAAAGAGTTCATCCATCTTGAATCTCTTGGAGGTCAAGAATAGAATATAGCTAAAGGAGAGTGGCTCAAAGTTCTTGAAAGCTGAGAAAAAGACTAAGCTGCGGCGCAATACAAGGGACGACCCGATAGCAACGATAGCAACTTTGACTCCTCAACAAATATTGAAATGAGATTACATAAGCCAAAGAATTGACAGACGAATGGACACAAATCAGGTTTCAGTTGTTTACTCTTCTGCAATTGTGTTACACTCCCCCCTTCTGGCTCCAGAGGTAATGATTGTGGTGGGAGCAGCTTAAAAGCTGTAGTCAGCTGTTTAGTGGAGCTCTGCTAACAGAGATTAGCGGCAGCTGCTTGGCGACAGACTTGGTTGGAGTAAAAAAAAAAAAGAACGAAAAAACATCTCGGCAAAGGGTTTCATTGTCTCAGACCAAAAGCACCTTGTTTAGAAAGAATCCTGACAACAGGAGGCAGTATGAGCACAGAGGATTGTAAGGCTTTGTTTTCCTCAAACCACATCAAAACTCAGTCACCAGTTTGTTGTCTTTACTCCCCCTTCCTTTCTTCAACTCTCCCTCCCTTCTTGGTGGCGCACGCATGGTGAGCTGTTGCAGATGTTTCCCGTAATGATGCAGACGGCTCACAGAGTCATACAGAACGGAAGTGGAGCTAGCTGAAATTAGTAAAAATTACTTTCTCATTACCTCCCTCATTGCTTCTGTAAGTAGTCTGAGTTTCCGCACGATTAGGAGAACGAGCCGCCGAGCACCGGGCCTTAACACACACACACACACACACACACACACACAAAAACACACACACACACCCACTGTGGGGAATAAAAAGTAAGCTAGGTTAGCCTGACTTCAGCCATTTCTACAACCCGTCCAAACACTCATCACCTCAAACCACCTTTGCTCTAATCGCTGAACAAGCACCATGTCAGAGGCAGTAGACTATTAGACTTCATGCAGCTGTGCCATGCTTAACACTTGGTCCTCACCCTCTCTTTTTTCTTCCTCCTTATAACTTTAATGTGTCAACTTCTCAACCGGCAACCTTTCTCGGGCCTGACGGGAGCTAATTATTGCATGAGCATGAATGAATGCAGTGTGCCCATTAGTCCTTGTCTGGATACAATCAGACTCTCTATTGGCTCAGTTCTACGACGCCTGAGGCCAAATGAATCTGAATAAATTCACATGGTGAAATGACCTGTATTTCTTGCTGTTTGTTACTACGGTAGTTATACTCCCAGGCCACTTTTGTAGCCTTTAATGGTATCTAAAAATGCTTTAATACTGAGACTTGAGTTGTATTTTTGCTCAAGAGTTTAAAGGATCTTTTTTTTTTGTGCATGTGGAAACTGAGAAAGCAAAAAATCTGGATGAAATTTCTTATTGTGTACCTGTTCTACAAGCTGCCAGCCTGGAAGACCTAAAAAGGTGCAGTTGGCATGGCCGAGTAATGGATCACTGGAAACCGTCCGGAACAGTGATGTGCCAGGATTGCTTTACACGGAACCCAGGAACAGAGAAACTGCAATGTCCACACAAAGCAGTGCAACAGGAAACCCCGGAAACTGGTCGCTTGTGAACCACAGACAAAAACTCGATTTTGCTCCTTTTTATAGGAACGATCCTCTTATTCTCCCCCCCCCCCCCCTCTTTGTTTCTGAGTCCATGACTGAAATGTGCAAGGTGTGCTGTGCGAATCTAGGACATGGCTTTACGCCCAGGAAGGCGTTGATAATGCAATGAGGCTCTCTGAGAAGAAGAAGAAGATATGTATTAGAGAGCGGGAGAAATGTGCCCGTCTTTATTTGCAATATTCCTGAGCCAGAATCTGCTATTTTTAAGACTTTGTTGAGTCGTTTTCCTTACTTCAAATGCTGAAAAAAGCAGAATCACACATTTATCTAGTTCCACAGTATAAATAAACAAGCTATGCACAAGTAGTCCCCTTTATTACAACATTAGAGGAGGTTTGTAATGAAACCAGACTGTCAGGGAATGCTTCAGAAGACTTTGTCATGTCAGAAGCTGTAAAACGGCTCTTTTTTTAGAAGCAGGGAACAATATAACACCCACAAAATTAGACTTGCTCTACAGCCAAAACCTTTCCTGTGTCTGTATGTAGCATACACACATTATAGCACCTGTCCCTGGCTGCAGAAACACACAGTGTCAGATGTGTCATCCCCGTTTCTTCCAACTGTGTGGTATTTCTTTCCGCTGTGCCTGATGCCTTGTAAAGCATCCCCCAAAAATAACTTCTCCGCTGGAATGCAGGAATAGGAAGGAATTGTGTTCATCCAGTTAAAATTATCTCCAGTCACTCTCTTGGAACCCACGCACCGCATCCCAAAATACTCCTGCCTTGCGTCATGGCTGGACCTTAACATAGCTTCAGAGGGGGAAACTCATGCCAGATCCAGCAAGCGCGTGAAGCTCCTGCAGCCCGTGCCAAGGTCTCATGGTGCGGAAACGGTGCCAGCTGACTCCCCACCATTTAATGAAAAGTGGCTGTGTTTTTTTCCGTAGGTCACGGGGTCGAGTCAGCTGAACTGCACTGTTGATCCCTCTTAGAAAGCTGTTTCCCAAAGCAGCCAACATTACATGTTGTGTTCGTGTAAATCCATGTAGGGGCATTTGTGTCAGCACTCTGTCATATGTTGATGTAATAGAGCCACACTCCATCTATGCAACAATTCTTATTATACAAGTTACACTATAAACTTTGAGAAAAGAGTGAAGAAAACCTTGTTTTTGTTGAAGAGCAGAAGTGAAGTGAAAAACCAATTATGACTCAAAAGTGCGGTTTAAAAAAGTTTAACTCATTGCTGGTAAATTGTAAAATTTGCACCGCTATAAAAGTCGCAAATTGTGTGAATAGTGCTGGGAAAGGAATTATGAATGATGGAAGCATTTACAGGCTTTTATCCTCACTGAAATAAAAACAATGAGTAATACGTGTTGAAATCTTGTGCAGCCAAAATATTGACTCAAACTAGATCAGGACAAAATATCTTTTAAAAAGATGACAATTGTTACATTTTATTTCCAAAACTATCAAAGTCATTCTTAAATACTCTGATCTTCACTGATCTGTTTTTTTTTTTTTTTTTTTTTTAAGTTTCTTTAATTTTGTCACCAGTTCTCTGTAGCCAGTTGATGTACCAGATGTTGACATGAGGTAGGACTATATCTGTTGATATTTGACGAACTCTATTTAGATTATAATGCTATATGAACACATTGGCTGGTTCAGTGTGAAACTAACTGGTCACGAGTTAGTTAGTGTTGCCCTCTTACTTCAGTGATCAAACATGGGATAACCTGATGCAACAGGCTGTAAGAAATGAGAACTTTTCCAATAATTGTGCCCCATTACCTAAAAAAAAAAAAAAAAAAAAAGAAAAGACGACTTTGCACTTAATTTTTTGTCTGTGCCGGTTTGATCACAGCACTTTGCAATGAAAGAAGCTTTGAGAATAAGCTGGAGTTTTATTATTTTTTAATTTTACAGAAAAAACATACACTTATTTCACTTAAAGTTTTCTTGTGGGTTCACAATCATGTATTATTGATTCACAATGCTTTTTTTAGTTTTCAAAAGAAATACCCAAACTTGGACATAGTGACATCGATGTGGATGAACAGCCATCGAGCTTTTGCTTAATGCTGTGACCTCAATGATGATGGTAATGTTTTTCATTTACAATAGTCGCCATTGGGAGTATTTCAGATCAACTGATTATTTAAGACCATCTTTGATTACTCTGTTGCTCCCCCAGCATTTACTACATTCACTCACACAGGCCTAATTAATTTGGTATAGATCAGATTCTCTGTTTTTTTTCCTTTTAATTAATGTAGCATTAAAATCTAAATTACACTATGTTTCCAAATGATCTCAGTGGATGGATACGCTTGGATACTCGCAGTGAGTTTAAGTGGGTGTTATCTTTACCATTTAATGGCAGATGTACCATCGCAGTGAATGGACGCAATTATATAGAATGTTATCTAATCAAGATGGGAAACAGTGGGGAGGAGGCTCTTGCAGATTCCTTGGGAACAATGGATCTATAAAGTACACATGCCATCATATTCCAGCACTGCAATGGGAATTTCTTTGGCTTAGACACTGTATGTCAGCACACTGCCTCCCTGACACTGATCAAATCTCAGTGACAGCTGGACTGACATTTCAGCAGCGCTTTGAGGCATCACAAAACGAATTCTCAACCCTCTAAAGGCTCGGTCATCCTAATGAATCGGTGAAGGGGCCTGAAAGCTATTGATACTCAAATAATCTTAACCTGCAGGATTACTCGATCCTGTCTAAACGGGAAGTAATGTCAGAATGAATCTGCATTATGAGGTCACTCAAACAAGGTTGACATTTCGCCTGCCTGGATCGCCTCCCTGTCGCTTTGTGTTTGTGATACCAGCCTATGTAAATAAGGGAGCTCTGCTCTTCTGTTCCGCTTTGCCTCACAATTTGTTTAGGATTAGAAATCTCATTTTGCCCCGAGCCCTGCTTGCTTTAGATCAGTCAGCTCATCTGCAGATCTCTGCTGCAGATAAACACCGCTGTTCTCCAGGCCTCAGCGTTTTTAACATTCCGCAATTTGCAGAGAACCAGTATGCTCTGTTCCTGTCACATCACAAGCAGAATAGGGAAACGAGTGTTGGGGTGGGGGGTGGGGGGGGGGTGTGTGAGGAGGCGTTTGCACACCTGCAGGTCGTGACAAGTGTGCGAGGCATGGCAGAAAGAGTAAGCGCTCCAGGGGTTATCTACCTAATTTCAAATCCATCCTGGGAGGAAAGCCTGGGCGCTATTCCCATCTTAACAGAAAGATTTAGAGCGAGTCAGTTGACAGGGCTAAAAGGCAAGGACAACCTTTGTGTGGGAGATGAGTGACAAAATGAGTCATGGCCGTCAGTTGGGTTGTGGAGGGTGATGAGGAACAAAGAGACTGTAGACCTGCAAGAGAGCAGAGCTAACAGAGCGAATCTCACTTTGCCTATCTCTACAGCCGGACCCGGGTGTCAGATTATGTGGTGACAAATTCATTTATCTTCTCACAACATTACATTTCATAACTCAGATTATTATGGGCCAAGGCCTGAAATAGGAGTAAAATGTGAGACAGATTTGAGAAGTGAGATGCTAAAGTGTTATCTCCTGCCGCTTTTGTTTTCTCACACTTCTCGGTCCCTGTCACGCATTGCTTCCCCAACTCTGTCCCAGGCTTCACGGTGCTATTTCTGGGTGCAAAAATAAGGATGTTACATAATTTTCTCTTTCTGCGGAACAAGTTGCACAGGTTGCATTCAGTCCCTTTCCCTCGCCACCACGCGGTAACCCAACTGAGAGCTTCCCCGGGCAGAGCAGCACGGAATGTCCCCGCTTTGTACGGCACACCAATCTGTTGGGGTTGAGTCAGAACGGCCACCCACGAACAACTTCCTCTGTATCCACGCACGCCGGCCACTCGCTGTGAGACGTCAGCCGCTAATCTAGCATAGCGGGGACTGAAAGTGAAGCAGACCAGAGAGTGCCGAGGTATTAGCATTTGAGCGTGGCGTGCGAGGAGGAAAAGCTTTTTACCAGCCCGTTGCACCCATATGGCATCAGCACATAAAATGGCACTGTTGACATTTTGGAGGCTGGGTGCTTCTGTAAGTGCAGGGCATCGATATTAGAGTCATTAGAGAGGCTGCTTGATCCCGTATTGATGGTGAAACAGTCAAGTGCCACCTAGCCAAAAGACTCTGAGGTTCTGGCGTCACTTTAGGCTGCTTTTCCCCGTCCGGGAAATTGATGCAGTGCTTAGAAGGACCAAGTTTTCCTGAGCTTTGAGTAATTAAATGGCAAGCTGAGATATCCAGCTTATATCTCTTTACCTTCACTTACACGACTTCTTGTATTTATGTGGATTTTTAAATGTGACCACTGCAGGATTATACCGCCGCAATCATTACTTTGCCGTTTGCTCCATGTCATCCTGTAGCAAATCCCCCTCTTGATAGAAGCCACAAATTAAAGCTGCTTAAAGGTCACTTAAAGGTGACAGACACTCATCAGCCGTACCCGGGGTCTTAGTAGGTATGGTTTTTATCGATCTTCTTCTTTTCAGTGCAAAATAGAACACCTTTTCTTTGAGGTCTTGGTCTGAGAGAGCAGACCCCTTCATTAGGTCAAGAGTATCTTTTATAGATAAACCGTGGTGCTTTATGGGATCATCTGGACATAATTTGCAGAAGATTTCAAATATATTTTCTTTTTAACAGGAGTGAAGATTTCATAAAAGCGCCTGTCTGGCGTGGTGTTACAAGCCTTGTTTGGAAGAAAACTTGTTCAACACAGGAAATTTTTCGTCCACAGCTCAAAAACTTGAATTGTATCACCGTATAATGTTTTACCTCAAACCAGTTTCAACCAAATCAGGTGTTCCCCAGAGCTATTATGTACCTAAAATCAGCCTGTAGCTCCTGGTTTCTTTAAAACACCAGAGCTTGTAAGGTGTTAAACGTTTTTTTTTCCCCACTCTAATAAAAACTGACTGAAAACACAACCATGCACAGGAAAAAAAAAAACCTACTTCCTCTGATCCTAACCAGCTTTATATCAACCCTACTCACCGATTCTATTCATCAACATCTAAACGTGGCTTGTCTTGAGGATGTCTTTATCGACTCAGCCGTCAGAGGAAATTGTCGGAATCAAATATGAAACTTAAACTTGTGTAATTTTCCCAAACCTGCAGGCCATGAAACACAACTCGTCACATGCACACCTTTGCTTGTGTTGAACAATAGGTACCACCTTAACCTCTTCCCTCGCCTCCCCCCTCCCCCCTCACCCTCCTCTAAATAATCTCCTGATAAGAAGTAACACAGCTGATGATTAATTATAGCCATTGTGCTTGTGGACTGATATACTCCCTCCTCACATCCATCTTTAACCCCCCCCCCCCCCCCCCCCCCGGCCCCCCCACTCTCTGTCTCCTCCATGTGACCATTTGGCTGTGAGGAGAGTTTTCAGAGGGGCATAAAAGCCAGTCAGCTGTAAAGCTAAATGAAAGTCGTTTTCTCAGCACATAGTCTACTAATGTAACATGCAGCTTCAGGGACTGTTGGTCTTTCTGTAGTTCTAAAGTAACTCCTTCTTTAAGGCAGTGTTTCATAATTGAAAGTGATGGAAGGGAACAAAATTAGAATGGGCATAATGTAATGATTGAGTGTTCATTCCTTTTTTTCTCTCCTTCTCTCCATCCCCTCACTGTTGCCTCTCTTTTCTTCTTTACCCATTCCCAATTCTGAATCTCAGATAAATGGTGACAGTAATTTAGTTTTCCATTTGTGTATCGCTCTTCATTCAGCTTGTTTTTGGAGCTTGTTGGCAGCGTTTGTCAGCGCGCATTGTTTGTTTCGCTCAATTGATTAAAAAAAGATGTTGTCTCATGCATTGTGACGGAGTATTTCCTCCAGAGATTGCAGAGTTATTACAGAGCGGCGGTGTGGACACCCGTTGATGTATTGTGCTGGGCTTTGGGACAAGGCGAGGTGAGGAGGAGGAGGAGGAGGAGGAGGAGGAGGAGAGACAAAGCAGGGAGAGGACGGGAGGCCGTGCTCAGTTAGGAGTTAAAGAAAAACAAGTTGCTAGCAGACGCACCAACTTCATCACACACCCCTCAAAATGACAGCGACTAGGGCTGCATGTCTTTCGCCATGTTCCATCCCCTCAATCATCTTTGCATCAAACAACCCCTTACTCGTGTGAAAACACACACACACACACACACACACACACACACACACACACACACGTTACCTTCCTAACAGGTTGTCATAGCACTGCTGCATGGTTGTCAGTGTCAAGGAATCTCCGCATGTCTCTGGTGAAGAATGTGGAGAGGATAGTTTGTGTTGTCGCTGACAACACCTTGTCTGAGCTATCTCAGGATGTGAGAACGCAAAATATTGCAGGAGCAGAAAGTCACAACACAACCCAGGTGGGATGATAATCAGTGTGATTTAATACTCCAAATGAGTGTTTGATTATTCTTGGTTACCTCTGAGCACTGTGCCAATGTTTATCAAGGGGGCGTCAGTGGACTCGTTTATGTTTCATGCCCTGTCTTTATGTACCTTCAAGAATCCTAATATGGTTAGAGCTTTATTGAAAGACATAGTCTGTGTAAGAAATAGAGAGTCCTCTCGCAGTAATACAACCATACAAGACGACCGACTGAGAGAAAAAATGTTCTCCATCACAAAACCAAAACATAAAGAAGGCACCACCTATTGGCGCTATTTGGTACTGCCATGATATTCGAACTTAAACTCTGAACAACAAATGCTGCTCAAAGCTGGACTTAAAAAATAATGTGGATAACATTATCAACCATTTAACGACTTTACTGTTCTATGTATGGTTAGCTAGCCAGTCTTGGTGGTGAACACACTGTCAAGTTATATTTACTTGATGACAGCTCTAAAAATGTTATGGTCTTTCAATCTTGCTGGCATTGCTTCAGGTTTCTGGCGAGCTGAATCACCTTAAGAGCTGCACCGTGCACGAGAAATATCACCTTTAAGATCCATAAGATCTGTTCTGTTGTGAAGTGACAAAAAAACGTTGGTACTGTGTTTTTCCATCTATAAGTGAAACCCTCTGGTATAACCAGGAAATCTGTTATATTTTGGTTGAAAAACCCATACAAGAAAACATTTGTATTTGTCTTTTTAGTAATTCAACATGAGATAAGTTGAATAATGCCAGTCAAGGTTTCCATATCCAGGTTCTTATGGACTCTGCAGTAGCACCTGCCCTCTACCTGCAGATGGTTCTGGCCTCCATGCTGTCCATTTAATTCTGATTATGGTCATTTTTTCTCACACACAATTATTTTGTGGTATAAAGTAATTAAATTAAACATTTCATCATGTGACATTTTAAGCCTCTATAGCTGATTAAGGTATCACTCCTACATTACAGTAAACATCATGTTTCGAGCGCTGACATCAGACAGTATTTGAATGTTAATTGAGGCCCTGCATATTCATAGTATGCAGACTGTAATTCTTTTTCCTTAAATCAATTTGAAACATGTTTTTTTTTTTAATATTTAAGTGTCATCTCTCCACCCTCAGGTTGAGTTTATGAACATTTTCTCATTTCATGATATGTATCGAGTCTTATAAAGTGCCACTTTCTCAAACTCTCCAAAAGCAGATTTTGCCAGAATCCAGGTGTTCAGGGAAAGCAGGAAATGCAGGTCAGTGGGCAGGCAGCTTGAAGTGCATTTGTTTTACTGGCTCTGTTTTCTGCTTCTGTGACTGTGTTGCAACCGTGTTTACCGCAGCCTAGTTTCTCCTACATACCCTTACGCTGGCACCACATGAAAGATCTTCTCGTGGGCCGTCTTGGAGATTGTGGTTTTTGAAAAGTTGTGCACAGATTCACTTTGACAACATGTGATGCTGATTTTGAACCGTTTTATCTACAGTGATGGAATTAATGTAATATTTGGCACAAAAAGAGAGGAGTTGGATTTCTGAAGGATCAACTCAGACTTAAAACATAATGATGTATTTTGAAGAACCACACTGTTTGAAGATGTTATAACATCTTTATTAAAGTTAAGCTGAAAATCTGTAGTGTTTGAAGTGAGCATAAAATGCTAATTTCACAACACTGAAACTAATGTGCTCTGAAGCTTTAGCACAGACAGGTACAGTGAATCTCAATCAATCTTTTAGGATGGTGGAAGAAAAGCTTTTTTTTTAGTCATCACATTTACCAGAGCTGGCAGTCCTTTGTGATTCTAGTGTTTGATTTCTTTCAACTTTCTTGTCTTTTCCAAAAGGCCCACTGCTTAATCTCACAGCCCCACATTTCATGTATTTCCTGATTGTCTCATGTTCTATGTAAAATCGCCTTATTGCTGTCAAAACATCTCGGAGCACAGAAATCATCTCCATTTAGATTTGTTGTTTGTTCCTGAATCTCATACATTTTAAGATGTGGTTAGAATAAATGACAACTCCTTCACAGACTGATGTAATACCTTCTGCTCAACAGTTTTTCCATCTTGTGAGAAACCGTTTGAAAACACTGAGAACTACCTACCTCTAGTCTTAAATGAAACGAGGCTCTTTCAGTCACATACCTGTGATGCGACATGGAGTCATAAGGACGAACTCAGGCAATCAGGAAATTGAATCTCTCACATGTGCATGACAATGGGAAGTGTCCAGGTGACCTCCAGCTGAACAGCCACCCATTCATCCTCGCCATCACGTTCTTAAGCCATAACTGATGCAGGTTTCATTTAGCTCCGCCCCAGCGCCTCCCTCCTGCGCCTGTATCAGCAGCAGATGTTTGATCGGAGATAAGCACATGGGTCAATGTCGACCTCATCACCACAGACCTGGTTTCGCCCATCATGCCAATAACTGCCAGGCGATGGGTCCTCCCCTTTGCTGCGCTCTGATTGACAGCTCTCTACTGACAAGGTTTATGGGGGTCAGGACCTTCCTCTCTGTCACCTCTAATTGGAGCGCAGTGCCATTAGCCGGCGGACCCAGACCTTGGTTGGCAGATACTGGACGGTTATCCACTTCAAGCGAAAAGACAATTGAACCCCTCTGATGAACAGCGCAGCGACGCTCGTCCTTTTGAAGACCAATTTTTTGAGTAATCAGCATCTCCTCTGTAAGCACAGGTGTGTGTTCAATCAATCGTTGAGGGAAAACTACCCTGCGTGGGCCGTTAGCAGAGCAAATATCCAAGTAAGTCAAGGCTAGAGTTGATAAAGCAGAAGCACTCAGCCCTAAACAAACAAATGAGTCAGAGTGATTGACCTTCAGGCTGTGTTGCTCTGTTAACCGGTCCTGCTGGGAGTTAAACCTCCAATGTGATTCCTCGCCCCTCCCTGCTGCGCCGGTGATTCCACACTACACGCGTCACCTCACACACAAACACGGCAGGTGAGCTGACCATATTTGCATAAGTCCGTGTAACCGTGTAAGTGTGCAACCCCTGCCAGGGAGAGGTGAGAAGAGATCCGGCAAACCATCGAGTGAAGGGAATGTACAGCAGCTAGGAGCATAAATATACAGTATTTCCTATATGGCAGAATCTGGCTTTATGCAGGATTACAACTAAATCTTATAATTAGCATGAAAGACCAGCGGGGGGAAGGGGGGGGGGGGGGGGGGGGGGACAGGAGTAGGAGAATATGAATGGACAAGGGGACTGACCTATCCCCTGTAGGCATGCCTATTGCGATCTGGCTTCATGGCAGTATTTATGTATAACGTAAATGGTGTGGAGCTGTGTGTGCTGCTTAAGCTCCTGTGTGACAGTTACATCTCTAAATTGGTTTTTGATTTTGGCAAAAGATAGAGAAGACGTTCCTGACCCTGAAAAGAGTTTTTAAAAGTGACTGATAATGTTTCAGCTCTTTATCAGGGAGTCGTTTGCGGGCTGTGTTTTTAGGGAAATACCCTTTTACAAAAAAAAACATCTTTAACGTTCTGAGGTTAAATTAATTGCATTCCTTGCTGGAACCATTTTCCAAAAACAATGCCGGCCTTAAACAGAATTGGCAAATTTTTGGTAATCTTGAACAAATTTAGTCTTTTGGATCAAGCCTGGAATTACCAATGACCTGGCTTAGAACGTACACAGACATCTTACTAGGTCCAGTTGCCTTTGACCATGTCTGTGATGACTGAGAACCTACAGACTAAAGCTATGTGCTATCGCTACTGGTTGATGCTACAGCACAATCCTCTTCTAACAAGCAAGCCCCTGTTTCATCAGACATCTTGTACTCTCTGGTACCAAACGTTTGATTTAAACCTTTATTTAATTGACATATTACTTTACATTTCTTGACTAATCTTCCAACCGGAAACCCAATATGAGCCTCTTCGGGTTTTCCTAGTTTGTTTTTCTTCCCCCAGTAATATCACAGAGTTAGTCATTGTATTGGTTACATAAGAGAACACTCATTCCCAGCAGCCACCAAGACAATATGGCAGCAACTGTACCCATGTAGCCTGTTATGACAAATCAACTTTGATGACTTTCTTTTAATTGACAGAAGGCTCATTTAGCTGTTGATTTGAGGTTAGATCACAGCAGTCATTTCAGAGATTAACGTCTCTGAATAATTTAGAGGAACAGAGATGCCTCAGAGAGAGTGTCTCATGTAGAATCATGTTGTGTCATCTTTAGAGTAACACATTGTCACACTTAGAGGTACCGTTAGTTTTTACATTTTACCATGCAATCAGCCCCAATATGACATTTTCAAGTTGCAAGTTTTCCTTTTTGCTTCCTTTTGGTTATTTGATTCAGTAATAACGGAGTGTAGCTTAGTTCTTGGTAAAGTTGATATTTCAGGTCTTTCTCAAAGATTTTTAAATCCATTATGCCGCAGTAAGAACTTTTAATATGATATTGGACTTTGCCTAGTTTGATAAATATTTATGCGCTCATTTTTGGTCATATCAAAGTTTGCCAGAGTTGCGATAAACCTGAGGTGAAAATTAGCCGTGTAATCACAAATGGATTATGCAAATTAAAGATCAATTGCTTTTCCACGTTGTACAGGAAATATAGAGACTTTGTTTTGGGGGAAAAAAAAGCCTTTTGGCCATCAAGGTGAGTTTGCAGAGAGCCAGCGGGGTTCCTCATCTCCCTCCAGCGGGTAACAAGCTTATTTTCCATACATAGCCAGGTGCATGTTTTAAGATAGAGCCTTAACAGCGTGGTGTGGCGGTGAATTCCAATTGAGCCCAAGCCCAGGTACAATAACGGCGTTATGAATGCAGCGCGTGATGTTGATGGCATCCATATCACACTCCGAGGGACGGGGGGGGGGGGGGGGGAAAGAGCCTGACATCTGTTTCAAGCACACTCCAGCCTTTACATCTCCCCACAAAGTCATGGGTTGGGAGGCACACGTCTGGCTTTCTTAGATTAAAATGTGTCAACAAGCTTAACTGCGGGCTTTGAAACTTGCCTCTCTGCCTTTGTAATTCCCCTGATGGCTGGTGGATTTCCATTTTCTTAAGCATATGGTTAACACGATGATACACGCACCCTTTTACATGACAGTGCTGGCTGTTTTCCAAAGCTCGGTGTAGATGATGGCTTTGATGAAAATAACACCTTGATGATTGATGTCACCTTTAGATTTCAATTCATTGTGCTTTTACTTTTCATTCAACACAATGGCTCACTACAACAGTACAATAGCTGTGTTGATGGTTGCTATTCAGGAAATATGAAGTGATGTTCATTTCTATGTGTGTGCTAATCCTGCACAGTAGTCCTGAAGAAAGAAGGCTTGTTGTTTGCCATCAAGCCAGTGCTTTGGCCACCTCATCCCGTTGGACTTTTTTTTTTCTTTTTTTTTTTCGGTTTAGTTATGGGGATTACTCTTTTGGACGAGCTTTAAAAGACTACACTGGGAAGAGGAGAGGGAGATGCAGCTGGGCTTAAGGATAGGATAAAACAGAGGATGGTGTTGGTGGGGTAGTCAAGAATAAAAGATGGAGAAACAGAGACAGAGGTGTTCAGTTGCTCGGTAAAACATTCCCTTTCTCTGCTGCCGTCTCTTCTTTTCATTGCTGAAGGTCAGGATAAATAATCGATTGCATTAAGAAGAGCTTCCCTGTCCCCATGGTCTATTGTGCCCGAGACTCGGTTCCCCTTTGACAATTAAAGGCCCCTGAGTCATTAATGTTCAAGTAGCCTGGGAACCCCTTAGCATTGTTCCATGTAAATGAGAGGAAATCCAATGCAGGCTTGAGGTTTGCCGCCACCATCGGGTCGTGACATTGACCTGGGGGGCGGAAAGACTGGATGATTTTTCTGCAACACTGTTTACACTCCCCTCCCTCCCCCCGCCATAAAAAACTTAACAGAAAAAAGCCACCTTCTCAGACAGCCCCCCCCCCCCCCCCCCCTCCTTCACCCGGCTTGACTTTACAGTTATTTTTAAAACGGGGAGAAAACGACTCCATCGGCCTCGCTAGACGGAGCACGAGCGAAAGCTGCAGAGGCAGAGACGGAGAGAGCGCAAAACAAAATGTGAAGGCTGGCTCCTTCTCACTGGGCTGTGTCACTATCAATAGTGACACCTTGAACAATTCAGTCAGTGATATTGAAAGTGCTGTGTGTCAGCAACCCTCGCCTGTGACACTCCCAGAAGGCAGCGGCTCCCCCGGTGGCAGGTCACACTATAAAAAGAACAATCAGAGTGGCCTGATGGAACTAATTTCATCTGGCCTTTAATGTCCCCGTCCCTCCCTTCTTTCACTCGCCCATCCACACGCACACACATTTATGCCTCCTCGTCTTTCCTCACACTCCCTCTTAAGCCTCCCCCTTTTGTCTCCGTGTGTCTCTGTTTCTCTCCTGCCTGTCTCACCTCTCCGTACCCTCCTCCTGCTCGCTCTCTCGCGCCGTCTCATCTCCTCGCTCCTCTGTTCTTGTCAGGCTTTCCTTTACCTTTTGCTTTGCAGTCACGTTTTATCTCTGTGCATGACTCATTCTGCTCAATAAGCTCCAAAGTAAGCAGATTTGTCCATCCTCTCTCTCTCTCTCTCCCTCTCCCTCTCTCTCTTTCTCTCTTCTCCCCCTCCTCCCTAAGAAGGCTATTGTGATTCACGGAGGAAACCCTTCAGAGCAAATATTCTCCGGGCATTTCATGTATAAACATGCCTGACTTTCTATCACCAGGGGGAGCACAAAAAAAAAAAGAAAATGCCTAAAAAAAAAGAGAAAAAAAGCTTTGTGTAATGCAGCGATTCAATACGTAACAACCGACAAATGTTTTGATGCATTGGTCTGAGCCAGCCGGTCGAGTTAATGCCAAGTGTGATAAATAGATTAGTCTCTAGATGGTGGCCTCAAACGAGTTTCCTCCGTTGCTTAAGGCCGACTTGTCATTCTGGCTAATTTGTTGGGATTTTGCCTGCCAACGGTCCAACTGGTGATGAAAGGAGTCAGCCCCTTTAGCATTTAGACAGAAATAAACAAATTCATACTCTCTATTAATATATATGTGTTTAAACTGGATGTGAAATCCTCCCTGCGAGTGCCATTGTCAGGATGAAGGGTCAGAAAATGCAATCTGAGTTGAATTAAGGAAAAGCAACCTCAGTGTCATACTCGCAGAGAGCACACTTTGGTGGGGGGAAAAAAAAGATAGCATTAGCATTCTTACATTTGCATAACGCTCCTATATATAAATCAAGTGTTGTGGAGAGCGTTTGGAGTGACTAACATGTACAGAAACGCAGCAGAAGAACAAGTGGGTTGTTTCAAAAGAGGGGGTGTAATCATCTTGCAACATGGCAGACAGAAAACACAGGAAAGATTTTTTTTCTTTTTCTTTTTGCACCTTTTTTCTTCCATCTTTCATCAGCTGCCCGGCTCCTTAAATTATACGAGCAAATCATTAGGAATGTTGACAATACAATATAACACGACTCTGGCAGTGCTCAGCAAAAAGTGCCTCACTAAGCAATGCAAACAACAACTTCAATTATGCGCTGTTTTTTTTTTCCCTCTGTCACACAGCCATTTATTGCCTCAGATGATGTACAGTACGCTGCACTGGGACATACATATGGAACGGCTTGAGGACTTTAGATTAAAATTGATTTTTTCCCCCCTCCCCTTGGGAAGTGGAAAAAGTCAAAAATTGTTACATACACATTTATGAAATAGATTTAGTCTGTTGACATTGAAGGCTATTTGATAAGTAATTAAATAGCCTATACATAAGACAGGGTGACAGGTAACTCTTTGTCATTCCCCCCTGTGTGGAGACGCTCTGTAATGATGATATACAGTGCCGAGCTGTTCGTTGTGTGGCTCTCACTGTAAAGGGAATACATCACATTTTGTGGTTGCAGCATATGATTGCTTTGAATCTGTCAGTTGTGGCCATTTGTGCCAATTATTGGAGAGTTTCAGGGTTGAGATAGTGACAGAAAACAACAAGGAATATATGCATAATGTCAATTAATATACAGTTTGCATTGCAGGCTGAAACACTTGGCGGCGGTAGCACCCTCCGTTTGGCAGGGTCTGTTGATTAATGAGCTATCTGAGCCTCGTAGCCCCGGACGGGCAAGAGGCCACACATCTGTGTGTCACTCAGGTCTGACACCTTCCACCAGCCCCGCTGCCAGCCGCTCGCCAAGGGATTCTCCAGATGTTCCAAGGTTTCCACGGGCGGTTGCGGGGGCCACTGTCACCGAATCACCATCCTGACATTGCATTTGTGACACCTGAGTGTGTCATTTAACTTCCCCTGCAAAGTTGACATCAAAGCAGATTTTGTTCAGAACTTCTGCGCTAGGAAACGCTTTCACTTTCGTTCCAGATGTTGACTCGACTCAGAGGTGTTTGTGATGAAAGCAGCCGTCTATGATGTCATGTTTCGTTTGAGATTAATGGGTGTTATTGGCCCGCTCAGTTTGTTAGCGTTCACTGTGGAGAAAGATGTAATTTCAGCACGTTTTCCCCTCCACTCCGCCTCTCTTTTACATGAAGCAGTTGGACCCCAGCTCAGAATAGGACCTGTGGGTATCAAGTATCAATAGCGTGTGATAAAAGTTCAGCAAGCGAAGCTGATACATTGTTTCCGTCCCCAAAGGGAGGAAGATTTATAAAACCATGTCCTCGGTTACCTTTTGTGCACATAGTCGCTTTACACTGGAGCCACAGCTTCCAAGCAGTTTCTGTATGTTGATGTCTTTTTTTATAATCTCGCTTTTCCCTTATTCCCCGCAAATAAAGGAGGGGAAGAACTCATAATGGAATTCAGCCAAGGCATAGGATTATAAATGAGGTCTGCGCCAGGCTTCATAACGTTATTTAGATTCCTGTGTACAGAGACCCGTGTTCCAACTCCCATCAGCACAGCGACAGAATCAAATGTGAATATAGGCTGATATAGGGAAATTGGTTTGTAATGTGCTGATGCTTTGGAGACCCTGTGCAGAGGAGAAAAAAGGGAGAAAAACAGCAGTTCTTTGGCACATGCAAAGTGATGTTTTAATTACTTGAATTGGAATGATAACCAAGCACCCCTCCCATCCCCGAGTAAAACAAATTAAAAGGCTAACACTGGAAGTCACCTCATTTCTTTCTTAAAGGAAAGCCTCATTTTTGTTGTCTAACAAATTGCATATCTGCGTCAGTTGAATTTATTCATAATTCACTTTCAATGTTTGAAATTTCTGCTCGTTCCATGTGGCATTTATTTACATTGGGCAGGATGAATTCACAGCCTCACTACAGGCTGCTTAGCTAAGACAAAGTATTACTAATATCTGTTCTCCGTCTGTTTCAACACAGAGAACTTATTCCTCGTCCTGCTGCACGTCGCGCTGCATTAATGATTACGAGTTCAAACCAAGATGGCCGGAAAACCCTTACCGCTGATTGCCCAGCCTTTTAAGATTTTCTATTTGATGTTCAAAAATGTTGCTCAGCTTTGATCAGATACTGCACGGAAAGTGACATCTGTAGCTTTTTGAACTTTTTGGAAGTTGTAGGCATTAGTTATCAGCGGATGTAAACAAGCGGGTATGTTTGTGGAACTTCGCAGTACTGAACATCACTGCGCTTTGTCTGTGTTTGTTTGTTGCTTTTTGAAGGTGTCACGTTGATTTAGCTATCCAGTGCAAGGTGGGTCAAGCGCTGTGGAGACACCAGCTACTGATGATAAACTGTTACGCGAGTAGAGTTGGTTTTTTTTAGCACTCAAAATAGTATCATACCAACTGACCTTATTATGAATGACTCTCTGGACTAGTTTGACATTTTGGAAAATACCTCCACTCACCTCCTTGAGATGATTGATGCCGCTTATATCTGCACGGTCCATGACCTAAGTGTTTGGCCGGATATATATCTGCTTTTTAATCTTGCATTCGTGTACACAACCGGCTTGCGTCATGAAGGTCATTTTTACACATTTGGCTGTGCACTACAGGAGGATACCTTTGGAGGGCACTCAAGAAAGCTCAGGCTACAGGAAGTGTGGAATGTAAACATGGTGACACTCAAGGAGCTTGTATTATGTTAATCACAAGATCAAGGCAGAAAAAGCAACCGCAGAGCAAATATAGGTAGGTCTTTTTTGAGGTTCACAAAACATCGTCAGCAAGTCCTCACTCCCTTTCTCCAGCATATTCCTTTATTCACGGACCAGGAAGACCCTGATTAAGGCCACAAGCCAAACACTTATCTCTAACTTATTAATAAAGTTGATCAACATACTACAAGTGCTGCTGAAGCTTTTTGACCTCTTCAAGCCGTTCACTCTTCATGCACCTTAGTCGGTGAAGTTGTGCCAGAAAATTTCACCCTGTTTGTTCAGGACCTGACCAGTACCAGACCTGTTTCCTTTAGCGTATGTCTTAAGCTTGTTTGACAGGCATGTTTGTCACTGTGTGGTGGCAATGACACAACTTACAGATGTGGATAATTGCAAACTTTGTGCCATTATTGTCCCTGCTGCTGTGTTGACAGAGGGGGTCAACACAGTAGCATCATGTGCACGCAAGTGCATAGTAAAAAGCAAGTATAACTCCGGCCTTAAATCAAGTGTGTTATAGGTATTCCTGTGCCAGACTTTTTCTTGGCTGGTATGCAACCAGTGGAGTCTGCAGGGAGTTACCGGTCCCAGCCAAGAAATAGCCTGGCACATCGACTCCTGTGACACAAATTGTTTACACCTCACTTTTTATAGTAATTACACAAAAAGATATGATATAGTAATCAGTGAGCATAAGGGGTGATGTTGGGCAGATTGTTATTTTTGACAGAACTAGACAAGTTGTTAGCTTGTATGCAGCTAAACTTTTTGAAACTTGGACATTTTCGTAGTGATGTCTCCCATTGATTTTTCAAGAGGCTTTTTGAAGCCCCAACAATGCCAGTCGCCGTATTAAAAAGGCAATTTCTCCGCCTAACTTTTGATCAATCTTAAAACAGGCAAAGAGGCGAGCTGAGGCGGGCCTTATGCCTCCTAGCAAACGGCTGCAATGTGCCTGCCCGATAGTTGGCCACGCCCCTTATAATGCAAATCAATGAAACAAAACTGGCAAGTTGTTAAGAAAGTTTTGTACCAGGCTATAGGCATGTGTGTTAGAATGGACAGTTTAACATTGGACCTAATGGGGATTTATTGGCTTTAGGAGGCAGCCTCAAGTGGTCACTCAAGTAACTGCATTTTTTGTATCTTTGCATTGGCTGCATCTTTGAACCCTGGAGGTTGCTGCTTGGTTTTAGTCAGAGTGCTAAGCTAAGAGGTGAGTTAGCCAACTGGTTCAGAATACTAATTTCAACAGATTGTCGTCTCAGTAGTATTTGAATCACTACTGAATGATATTGCTAACAACACAGCAGCACACTCTTTTTTTTTTTGTCTTTAACACTCTGGAGCATTATGTCCATCTAGAGGTTATTAATTATGACACCTGTTTTTCCATTGGGGCACACGGGATAAACAGAGGAGTATAACTTTTGACAGTATGGTGGGAAGATGAGACAGTCTTTCATCCTCAAGCACAAAAGGACTCATAACTTCGGCACTTTGGCAGCATTGCTTTTTTGTATAATTCCCTTCAAGAATCTGAAAAAGCAGTGTGACATGTCTGAGCTGTTGTGCAGAGATGCAAGACATTTCGTTTTTTCCACCTTACTTGCTACCGGGTTAACTTTGGGGAATTTTGATGGAGGCAAACACTGCCTTGTTTTGGCAGCCAGACCTTGTACACCTCTGAGGCTTGTCCCAGGAAAAAAAAAAAACAAGCAGTGTTCCCCTGCAGTTTCAACCCAATTCGCATGCTCAACTGCGTAACATGCAAACTGAATAGACTGCATGTCTAATCCATCCATTAAATGTAATTGAGACTGAAACGCTGCATTAGAGCCAGTCTGTAGAATTGAGCTCAGAGACGAAATTGCAGGGATTATAAAAATCTCAAATATGTATATACTTGGATTTTTCCACAGACTGCAGAAGGTCCCTCACTAGAGCTTCTAAAATTACGTTGTCAATCCCGGAGCAGCTGCAGAGCAGTTTTCTGCTTGTCTCACTGGCACATGAAGAAAAAAAAAAGGGATGTAAAAGGGTCAAAACAAGTGCTGTTTGGATGGCTTTCAGGGCCATGTGTCTAATGGATGGGTTTTAATGAGAAGAGGCTGCGACGCCTGATTTAAAAACGCAGTGACAGCCAGTCAGGGGGAAAAGCAACCCCCACAAACACCAAAAACTGCACTAACATCATTTGTTGTCACCATGCAGACAACGTTCTGACTAAAATAGCAGAAAAACTGCAAACAAAGTCAAGTCGCTTCCATTTCTCTTTTTTTTTTCTAAAGTTGTCGACTTTCTGTCAACGGTGTGCTTAAGACTTCTACTTACAAGCCTCTGCAAATGTAAATCTGAACCTCCAGTTGACAGAGAGCTTTGGGGATAACAAAAGAACAATTTGTCTGTACAGTACCTTCCCTCTGTGTTTTTTAATGTGGCAAAATTAGCACAGCGGAGGGAAACGATGCAAAAAATTCAAGGCAATCCGCCGAATGATCACACAGTAAAGTGATGAAATGAGATGGTGTAAAGATAAATCATATTATGGATCTCCAGGGTAATACACATTGCAAATGGATAGCCTACTTTGAATCTTACATTCCCCAGGAAACACAGTCCTAATGTTGTACTTGGGGGGGAGGAGGAGGAGGACTATCTTTTTTTTTATGTTTTTCCACTGCGAATGACCGTATTCATTGCATCGTCTTTTCAACTTCCCTTGCTCCGACGCAGCTGTTGTACTTAAAGGCAAACAGTCATAAACATATGCTTCCATCAGTAGAATATTAAAGATCCTGCAGGTAAAAAAACACTTACTTTCCCACTCTGAAATGGGCTGCAAGCGATGCAAGTGGATCTGCTCTGATCACTTTTTGCTAAAGGCGACTGCCGGTATCATCAGCCCAAACTGTGATCTCATCAAACGGGGTCGCTACTGAGGAAAGACCTCACCTATTTACCCAGAAGCAATCTGTCCTCTTTATCTCATCATATATTTCAATCACAAGAGGCAGCTTTTAGGAGATGCAGCAAACGCTTGACCCTAATCAGCGCTGCCGAGCTCTCCATCTTCATCCGAAAAACTGCTTCCTCCACCTGATTGCCCAAATTGTATCATCAACAGGAGAAACCTACAAGATTTGGAGAAAAAAAAGAGACATTCTCTATATTAGGACATGCTGCTTACCAGACTTTTATAATAACATGTTAGGAAGTCTCCTCGCTGAAGTGAAGGGAACATAATGGGGATCTCCCCGTTCTATTTAGCACAAACATGCCACCCTGTTAGACGATCAGGTCTGCCGATGATCATTACCACAAGTCCAAACCCCCTTGGCATTGGCACAAACACACACACACACACACTTACATACCCACCCTGGATAAATACACCATGGGTAATTACAGCGTGGAAAGCGTGTCTTAGTGGAGCTGTCAGAACTGTAATTGCTAGAGGGATAGCGAGCTATCGAGAAGCGGAATCGCGCCGCAAGTGCAACAACTGGCAGTGGCGAGCGACTTTGATTATAAGGAAAAAAGGGCCGAGAGATGGAGGTTATCGCACAACCTCTTCTCATATCTCGCACACTATGAACGAGGCTGTCTATTTAACAAAAGATAAGCGGACTGTTTAAGAAAAGTGGCAAAGCAAATACTGCACATGTATTGCTTGGACTGTGAAGTGACTGTCCCTCTTTTTCCCCTCTCCTCTCAATCACTTTCTCCTCCTCGTTTTTCCACGGGATGGACATGCCAGAGTATTTATTCTAGAAGGATATTACAGACCACTTGTCAGTGCTTAGAAAGGTAACATCCATACCTGTATCACATCAAACATGAGACCACACACACCTCTCATCTTGTTAGAGGAAATTGCCATGGGTAAATGTGCACTAGTGTGCTCACTCAGCTTTGCCTTCATGAATTGGCCATTTCCATGCCAGGAGCCTTTTTTGGGGGGGTTGAATAAAAAAAATGGGACTTTAATTTCTTTGAAATCCCCATCTGTTTGTGTATGTGTGCATGTGGGAGTAGGAGAACAGAGTGGAAGAAGAATACTATATACTCAGGGTGAAGGAGAGAGCTGAAATCATGACTTTCAAATGAACAGCACGCTGCTTCTCATGGCGATAGCTTGTGAAAATTACAAGTCATAATGTCATCAGGAAATCAATGGGGACTATAAAGGTAATCATAACAGTGCAGTGTGTGTGCGAGCTGGGGCCAAATTGCCACTCGCTTTGCCACTTCCCCCTCAGCAGATAATTGCACTGGACAACCTGAATCAAGTCTATTCATGCCGAAACACTTTACATATATCTCCCCATGCCATGAAGCTAATTGCATTTCAAAAAGTTATTTTGCCACAACACCAAATATTGATTTAATGCTAAACATGCAATCTGCAAGTACTAGCAAATAGCTAATTTGATTCGTGACACATGTGGACCAACCTCTCCTGTCACACCCCAGTGTGAATCAAGATATGAGAGTCACTGCATGGTTAGCTTTAAAATCCGTCCAAATATCTCAATTGTGCGCTTTTGTGAGGAGAAAATGAGCTTAATTGAAAGTGGCATACAATTGGCCAGCTTTAATCTAGCGTGAAATTTGTCTTCAGCTATCCTGGGCAGCGGCGAGCACCAACTTTGCCACATTATCTTCAGAGTGATTGGACGATTTGTAATTGGTTAGGATCATTATGGCGTGAGGTGGCTGCTTGCCAAACACCAAAATGTCTCAGTTATTCGAGACGAGCAGGTTTTATGACACAAGTCAAATTTGATATAATTTAGAAAATGATCCTTTTTAATGGAATGATGTGCTGTATGTATACATTTTTAAAATGACTTCACTAGACATGACTAATAAAGTCTTCTTTTACTCTTTTTGTTATCTTTTTACAGTGGGACTTACTGTAGCTCTTTGTGTAAAGGGTTAGGGTTAGGGTGTGTAAATGTGT
Organism: Labrus mixtus; assembly: GCF_963584025.1. Classification (NCBI taxonomy): domain Eukaryota; kingdom Metazoa; phylum Chordata; class Actinopteri; order Labriformes; family Labridae; genus Labrus; species Labrus mixtus. The sequence continues at coordinate 13,041,638 of NC_083634.1, read as the reverse complement.
TACAGCAGTTATTTGTCAGCCTATATATATGAAAATGCAGCATTAATAAATCAGTTTTAGTTGATGATCGCCTTTAAAAAAAAAATTACATAATCATCCAACAATGAAACTTATCTTCCTTTCATTTTACTGGTAACATTTTGAAAAAGAATGACCTGAACTAACACAAAATGCCATAATTAACTTCTACAAGTTTCAGCTTTGTAAAAGCATGACAGAATAAAGTGACACCATTTTTCACCTGTGGATAAAAACAGCAATCCAAACATAAAAATAAGAACATTTTGAATACAAAATAATACAGATCCATGAACATTAAAACCGGTGACACATCTTTGATTAAAAATAATGAATTACTCAACAAGAAACTTTGCCATCATACATCATAGACTGTGATGAATTTGATATTACCCTTTGATATTAAAACATCAGAACTATGTGTCTGCTCCATAAATGCATGACAACACCTTTAACTCTATACAAACACGTAAAAATGCTGTCTGATTCAAGCTTTTCAAACATGGATGTATTATAGGAGAAACATGCAGCAAAGAAGCAGCCCAGCTGTTTTTGCAGTATCCTTTTTTCTTTTGATATGTGAAAGCATTCCTGACTTAGACTTCCATCAAACGTGCAGATGACACCGATGTCATTATAAATATAACGGTTAACCTCAGAGTGAGTACGCTCCTTTCACATTTAAATTGCATAATAAGAAAACAGATAAAAGTTAAACTTTTACAATGCATGACAAATTAGCAGTAATAAACAGTCATCATAAACTCTAATGTAAATACAAAGTTGCAATAAAACCATTAATAGCCTGGGGTGCAAAATGTAGATAAGTCATAATTCAGTTCCTTTTTTATAGAGAAACAAGCTATTGTTTCCATGCATTCTGGCAGTCAAGGACTTTAAGGTACAAAGAAACACTTCTGATAGCATTCATTTCTTACACCTGTTACAACTGAGCCTTTTCATTCTTTTCATGTGACATCAAACACTTATGGAACCACCCACCTGGCGGACAAGAAAGGTTTCCTTCTGCTGCACGCCGCCGAGAAGATGCCTGACTCATTCACCACCTATGTGTTTTAACAAGTAGAATAAAAAAAGAAAGAAAAGAAAAGACAGTTGTTGTTGAATTTGAAGCACTAACCGATGAGGAGACGAGCCTGAGCTGTGCTTCTGTAGAATCCCATCTGAGAGAGAAAACCCAGAGAGGAGGAGATACTGTTACTGCTCCACTGTACCTTGAGGGAACAAAAAACAAACAAACAGACTACTCCTAATCCTGCCATAAAATATTGTGTTAACTTAAGTAAAATATCACTGCCTTGTAACTAACATTACTGCACCAGAGCTCTGACTGAGAGTGACAGATGACTGTAATCCTGATACAAACGTAAGGTAACGTGGCTTTGATGATGAAGAATTCCTTGCCCTTTACTTCCCAAATGGCACCATTATTGACCCCCTGTTAAAATGCCAATTCTAACTTACATGCCTACAGCCTGGTACAAAAAATGTTATTTGTTTTAATAGCTTATTTCTTCTAGGGTGAAAACTGCATGGGAGGTGATTTCTTAACAACTTTAAAGTTGTTAAGAAATAAATGGTTTGATTGATTTGCATTATAAGGGGCGTGGCCAGCTGTGCATACTTTTGTAGGCTTTATTTCTGCCAGCGGTGTCAGGGGGGGAAGGTTGTCCACTAGACATATGCAAACATCACTGTAGTGAAGTTCTGGCGAGGACTTTTCTGTTTATAGCGATTTAAATAACGTTGCGGTTCCTGTATGTGTGATGCAAGTGCCAAAAACGTGCGGTTTATCGTAATGTCTCCGTTTCTCTACGGTTGCCAGGCGATGTAAACATGCATCATTTTGAAGAGATGGAATATTGATAAGCCCGTTGCTGCAGCTCAACAGTGTTCGATGGTGAGCAGCAGTCATGTGGCTGAAACTAAGAATACAAAGACGACATGGACGGCTACATATAGATTACAATGAGTGTATCTGTCATGTTAAAACCTGTTTAAAAACACTTGAGGTCCAGGTAGTGGCGAGTTAGCTCATGGTATAGCGTGGGTAAATCCTACCCAGCTCAAAAGTGTTGTTTGTAGTCTTGTTGCATGAATCAGTTCACTTATATTTGGCAGTTTAGGCACAACATCGTAAAATCCTCACACGCTCAGAAGTCTTGTGAAGTGCTGATATGTTGGCCAAAGCGTGGCATTCATTTAGTTTATGTCTTTGGGTCGTGTCCCACTGAAACTAATGTTACAACAAGCATGGATGTATGAAATTCAAATGGTCTAAGAAGCCATTTGCATGAAATAGAGCATCTCAGATGGTCGGAGTTAGCATGTGTGCTACATCCTGCTGTGCGTTTAGTATTTCATCAGAGATAACTTTGTCTGTTTGCTCAGGCAGCGCCGCTGTCTTTCTGCCACATGCCATCTTATTACTGGAGACACTTGTAGCAGCTCTCAACAAACATCATATTGTCACACATGGGCGCCAATAAATGTGAACTCCGCAAAGCATGGTGCATGCTGTCGAGGCAGGGCCCTTGCCAGAAACCCAGCTGCCACCGCCTCCCGCCGCACGGAAGAAGGAGTCTGTTTGCGCGGGGGAGAGATGAAGGACGCCTCGCTGTCACGGGAACCTAACCATCTCTGATTGCATTCCCTCAAACGCCGTGTTTTCATATGCTGTTGTTTGGAACAGATGTGTTGTTTGGAACAGATAAGAGCTAATGCGTGATGTATACATGCATTCCACTCTGCCTTTTAATGTTCTCCCCGAATCTTTCCCCCGTCTCCCAGCTCGCCCCCCGACAACAGGTATCATGTGCCGCTCCCTGTTTATGCTGTAACGGCGGCGTGCCAGCTGAAGCCTTTGAAATGGAAACTTCACATGCTCTCTTTTTCTCACACTTCCTTGATGTCGACTTTTTTTTTTTTTGCACAATCTCGAGACCTCATTCCCTGTTTCATGATAATCAAGTAATACACAAGACGCTTCCTCCGCGGTTCCCTCTGTGGAGCTGCAGCACATAATCCAACACAGAGACCCTAATGGTACTATAAATATTACACATTCTACAAAGCAGGGCCACTGTGGAATCTAGTCATGTGGGATTCGTCAGCAGCTTGACTGATGGATGGCGTTGCAAAGGTAAACAGGAGCAGAAATGATAGTCTGCCGTAGACTTTCCCCTGCTTTCAAAGTGCCGTCTTCTCTCCATGCACGCCACTCTTCATTTCCTTACTCATTCAACTACCAGGGGGGCAACAGGCGGCATTCAATCATCACAGGACCTGATAGCTGTAAATTGTATTCGCACGCTGAAAATGCATAATCAACAGCGGTACTTTCTTATTCATAATCTTCTGTGCGACTCCATTCGCTTAATGCATTCACATCCAGGTTACTAGATAGGATGGTGGAAAGACATTGCTTTGAGCACTTCCAGTAATCCCCCCCTATCGACCCACAGTTCTCTTTATTTTCTGCTTTTTGCCCAGTGTTTATTAATAATCTTTTCACATGTAGTTTAGTTTTTCCTTCTTCTTCATGTTCCTCTTACTGCATGCATGTCTGTGTTGCTCACCACGCTTGTTTGCATACAGTTGTGTGTTAGCTTTTTAGAGCGTTTGTTGCCTCACCACAGTTCACCTGGCTGAATCAGGGAAATGTTATATTCATGAGCCCGTTGTGCGCAACTCTCTCTTTTTTTTTTTTTTTTTTTTTTTTTTCTGACAAATGGCCCTCGTGGCAACATTGGATTTCAGATAGCCAAGGCTGCATGTGGACACGCATGACACCCTGCTGCGAGACATAAGAAGGCTCCTCTCGGCCACAACAAACATTAGTTTTTTTGGAATATGTCAGAGCAGGATTTGTGTGTTTATGTGAAATTGAGTGCACAAACCGGGTCACAGTAGAACTCTAGAAAAAGGCCACATTATGCATGCTGCTATGCGTACAAATAATGCACTATTTTGTTCTCGATGAAAACGATTGGAGGACTAAACATATTGTTTCCTTTGCATGTTTTCCATTTCACTGGTGGTAAGTGTTCATACAGTACTTTTGCCTGTGAAGTATTGCAGTTGTTGTTTTATTCATCTCATAAAACATTTTTAGAAGCTCTTTAAACATTAGTGCTTGCTCATACTGCATTGGCCAAATATAAGACCACCCTGATTAAGAGTTGTGTTAGGTTGTTACTGACGTGACTCTTTCATAATTCCACAACTTAATACCTTGGGACTTTTATTGTGACTTTTATTGTTTGTCGGAAATAAAATGTATTTATCAGTAAATTAACTGCGCTTGAACCTGAGCTACATTACGCTGAGGTTTTAAAACATGCCGTAGGGAGTTACAGTATTTACAGCTACTCCTTTGGCCTGGGTCACATCCACAGCCTCATTCATTTTATCACTTTGGACTGAAGACGAGCAAGTTGTCTGTTGAAACACCAGTTTAGCCGCTAACCCCGTTGTAATGGAGATTGAAGTCCACTCCAGTACATAATGTTAAAGCCCCAGACAGACAGTAAGAGACGTGATCTAGGCTTACTGTTGATGATGTGTGCAGAAACTTTGGGAGGGGAGAATGCAAGTTTTTTTGAGGACATATTAGGCATTAAGCTTGAAATAAATGTAGCACATTATCATGCTAGCAGATGTAAGGGTCATTTAGATGAAGTATTCTGTTAAACTTTGATGTGACAACGGTGCAACATAGAAATCACAGGAGCAGCAAAGAGACCAACTGGCACAATGGCAAATTGCCTGAAAGCTCTCAACTAAACTAAAAAGCCAGGTAATGGTCTAGCTGAAGATACCAGAGTGAGTTGTGTCAGAGTGAGAGCCTGTACGTCCTGACATTGGCACTAGAATTGCTCTACACTGGGATTTGTGAGACAGAAGGTTTTTTTTTGCTATAGATGAGAAGAAAAGCCGACTGTTTGCAGCTTGAAGTCTGTCTTTCAGTCTTTCCAGCTTTCTGAAAAGTCTCTAATCAGAGCCGTGAGTCCGACCGTTCTCATCACAGACCAATCCCGTCCTCCTCCTCTTTCTGCCCTCTGCTCTGCTGTCCTCCTGACCCCTCTTCTCCCTGATAGATTTTACTTTATTTTTCCCCCCTTCGTTTTTATGGTCCTTTCCCTCTTCTCCTCGATTTCCTCCTTGGAGAGGTCATCTCTTCACTCTTTGCCAGGCATTCACTCCTGAGATTACCTCTTCATTTACACACCCATGTAGACACCCACCCACCGTACCAACCACTGACACACACACACACACACACACACACACACACACACACACACACACACACACACACACACACACACACACACACACACACACACACACACACACACACACACACACACACATATATATAAAATACTCACTACTTCTCCCTAGAGTTCCAGCAGGAGTTTTGTCCTTCAAACCAGCAGCTCGTACTAAAGCCTTTCTCAATCACCCCCCTCCCCTCCCCCCCCCCACAGTTTTTTACTTGCATTTATACTGACCATGCATTGAGGTTAAAATTAGCCCTGCGCCATCCTCAAAATGCTTTGTTTCTGACTTATCTCAGGAAAACAGACACAAGTTCAGAAGTAAGGAGTTACATATGGAGTTTAATGTGTACTTGTGTTGATTAGAGTTTTATTAAATGTACTAGAATGTGCCACTTTTTGACTAAAACAGCCTTTATACGCTAGCTGGACTGTAGCGCTTCTCACTCATTGTCATTGACTCAGAGACACATTTACTGGATATTCTTGATTTCGGCTGTTTTTATGTGTAAAATGTCGCACATTCTTCCTTTAATCTCTAGTTGCAATCATGTCGAGTGGAACTACGTCACATGAAAAGACCTTATTTTTGGTGCGACTGGAACAAAAGAAGTGCAACCAAATAGAGGGAGATAGTAAAGGTTGACATTATTCTTTATAGGCATGAATACAAATGCACCATATTTCACTGCTGATTTAATGCACTGCCCGGTAAGCAGCCAACTAGCACACCCACACCCCCAAGATATGTGTAAAATGCTCATGGTTAATCCTCCAGCTGTGTTTTAAAGGAACTAATTCCTCTAATGATTTGTGCTAGAAATTATTCGTTTTGTTTTTCAGACTGTAAAACCTTTTTCTGAAAACTTAATACCAACCCCTCTTGTCAGCCTCTCTATCCCTCTACTCATCTCAATCTCTCTTCGTTCTCCTAACATTACACAAAGGGCAAATTTTGAAGGAATGTGCACACGACTCTGAATGCAGGATAAGACTCAGTGTCTCTACAACAACAGATTAACTAATGGATGGACTCTCAGGAGAACAATAACAAATACTGTGTTCCCTAACAACAAGTTGCTTGTGTGTCTTTAAGTTTCTTCTGCTAGTTTTTCTTTCAACATCTGAGTTCTTATCATGATGACGCCTTATTCTGTTATTGGGTCAATGAAAGTTGAAAGTTAAATATCAATTAAAAGAGGCATTAGACTGGATACAAAAATAATCATTTTGAGTATGCCCGCTTGTGTGTTCATTATTTAAAAACGAGTTTTTTGTCTGTGCTTTTATGCACCACTTCATTGAAAAGGGACTTGTAGTCAGTTCAGATGTTTTGTGTTTTTAGGCTGGCTGTTTCATGAGACCTTTACAATCACATACATTCAATTTTTGTTTGTTTTCTAAGAACACTGGTCCATCAGGTAAGGATGCATTTTGTCTTATCCTCTACCTTGTGCAAGATGAAACTTTCAATGCATTAATATTTGATTGAAATACATTTCAACAGACTCACCTTTCTCTCTCTTCAGGTCATTTTGTCATTACTTGAGTCAAATATAAAAGTCAAAGGACTGTTAATGCAGGACAGCCTACTGGTTGGATCATCATTCAATAACACACCAACGACCGCCCATTCGTACAGCAAGGTGGTCCATTTAAATGTGACTTCCTTCTCTCTCATCCCTGCTACACAAATGACCCACACACACACACACTGCTGATGCTGGCAAAGCTTTGCCTCCACCTTTCTAGTCTGAAGCCTTTGGCTCACTCTGTAAACCCAGGAGAGTTTTTGCATTGCACTACTTGGGAAGCTGTAGTACGCTGCCTGGCTAACCCAGGAGGGAGATCTCAGTGCCAAGCTAAACTGCCTTTCTTGGTAATAACCGGTTCAATCCATGATGAGAATGTTCCTGATTGATACTAACATTTCTCCTAGATTTCCCAGAAGTGACAGCACAGTAAAATATTTCAGCACCCTTTCCATCCCTGCACGGATATACCAGAAAGGCTTGACTGCAGTTTGGTTGAAACGCTTTATGACACTGTATCAGTTTCTCCCGTGTGTGCACCTGGCTGGAAGATACACTTAGGTCAATATATCATGCCTCATGAGATAGCTCAGAGCTTGGTTTTTTTTTATCTCTGCAGAGTAGCTAAAAGCAGATTGTGGTGCAGTATATATTTATGTGTAAGAATTCTGCAAGTGCTGTCATTGGATGGTATCACACCTGACTGCAGCTACAAAGGAACTGCTTTCAGCTTTAATGTGCGCTTATGACGGACAAATTCACCAAGACTGGATAGGTGACCTCAGAACCAGCTGTTTCCCCCTCGTTGTACAACCCAAGCACAAAGCAGAATGGCAGTAATTACTATCCTAGCTTCACCTCATTGAGCCATACTGCACAGTGTAGAACACTGCTAATGTAATCACACTATGCTACACACTCTTATGGGCAAGGCTTAATGTCGAGTGTGTGTCATTTGAGAGCCTTCGCTGTCACAGTAAGAGGTTCCGGCTGGTTTATAAAGGCACATGTTTATTGTATCATGCATTAGGGCCATTAGCCCCCAGTGCTAGCCAAACCCAGCTGCTTCCCGGGGTCATTCCTCAATGTGAAACTGAACTGCATGACATGACCAAAATTGACTCTCCAATACTCCACAGCTAATGGACGTCTCTGTAATTGACATCAATACCTGGGAAAGAGCCGGAGCGGCTTAGGAAAAAACGCAGTCAGCTCCTATCAGAGGGGCTATTTTGGTCCATCTCATGTTTGATATGTGTTTACATGTGCTTCAGAGGGTAGGTTGAGGACAAAGGTTCTGGCTCTGCATACTCAATATTTCTTCAGTGGTTACTCAGTAACTATTGACTGTACATGAAGACCGATGATACATCTCCATCTCCTTTCACCATATAAAAGTAAAGCCTAAATACCCCTGCGATGGGCGCTGACATCTCGAGAATATGGAGCGAGTTCAGGGTATCCAGCTCCCGCAAAGTTGTGGAAAGATGACTCTTGTGTTAGTCCTTGTTATGTTTCTATTTGCCATTCCTCCTCTACTCTGCTAATCCGGTGCACACAGTGCCACAGGAGACGCCTTTCTTAGCAGAGCTGTTAATCATAGCATCATATCCAATGTTTAACCTCAAATACCTACTCTCCAGTAAATGAACATTTGGACATATTTGAGAAACTTTGCCTTGACGTGTATTTTGATTTTAAAGCTGGACCCATGTTCCATCTGTTAACATGGAGGAGGTGTGGTTTCTGACCTGTGCTGCAGCTAGTCTGGAGAGGGAGCTCTAAATCAGTGGCTATACACCACCACCATAATTTCACCAAATCTATGGTTCTAACTAGGGCTGGGCGATATGGACCAAAACTCATATCTCGATATTGTTTAGCTGAATGGCGATACTCGATATATATCGATATGTATTTATTATTACTTGCACATTTACATTTAATCTTTCATATTTAATTTATAACCATCTACGACTCTGTTTTTGCACATTTACATTCAATCTTCCATATTTAATCTTCCTATTTAAGACTAATAATGCTTAGTTAAATCCTGGTTGTATATATTCACATTCTTATTTTTGATATCTTTTAGTACTTATTTACTTTGTAGTTAATATTATATTGTGTTTAGATTGCTAACATTGTGTTTTTTACTCATATTGTGTGTTTGGACAACCTGCTGCTGTAACGCCACAATTCCCCAGTTTGGGATCAATAAAGTCATTCTATTCTATTAACAGTGAAAACACATGGAAAATTAAAATACCTGTTTGTGAATTTAAAAAGTAATATTATAAAATAAAAATGTTCCTTAAATACAATAAAAGAGAGAGAGAGGAGGAGCAGGGTAAAGAGGGACAGACAGTCAGTCATCATCAGTGAGATGAGAAAAGTGACCTGGCACCTCTATAACGTTATTTTAATGCAAAATAAACTATATTGATATTAACGATATTGTCTTACCCTATATCTTGTTTGAAAATATATCGATATATCTTAAAAACTCGATATATTTCCCAGCCCTAGTTCTAACCTGTATCATTGTTTTTTATTTTGTACATAACCAGGTTGTTTTTTTTTGTTACTACATGAGAAGAGTAAAGTAAAAAAAGTCCCCCCCCCCTTCAGCATTGAATTGAAAGCTCCAGAGGCTTCAGCGAGAGGCCCGTGATGCTGATGCTCTACAATATTAATGCTTATGGAGCCCATCAACTCTAATTAAGCCTGCCTTGCTCAAATCCAACCAGGAGTACCACTGAATATTAATGTACAGCAACCCCTAACAGCAACGTCACTTCATCGGTGAAATAACATCATTAACAGTGGTGCGTTCCTGAATAGTGATTGGTCTTGGGGTTTGGAAAGGTCCAAGGTTAGCTGAATATGTGCGTTTCGGGATGCCTCTTAGGTCTTCTATTAGATCAGGACGAGGGGGGGATCCGCCGTCTTCCAGGTACGCAACCATCATCCCATTTCTTTCTCCTGATGGGCCAAATTTAATCAGTGCTTGTATGTTTACCTTCATTTATCCGCACACAGAGGAAGCAGCACGCCATTATCATGCAGGGAAACATTTGTTGTCGCTTGATTACGCTAATGGGGAAGCACACACGAATATAAAATGTTGAACGTTATTGAAATTAGGCTTAATTGCTGATGGCATCTCAGGTTAATTTGTATTCCCCCAGTATGAAATGTGTCTGTGTGGGGTGTTTGTTTTTGTGAGCTGAGCTGCATCTAAGTGAGTGTAGATGCACAATACACTCACATTGAATTCACTTGGGGTTATTTTGCTCTTTATATAAATAAATAAATGGAAAAAGGGAAGTTGTGTGTGGAAAAGGAGGCGTACATGACTAAATATAATTAATGATAAATATGTCCCCCCTTATGATTCCTCTTGTTCGGGCCCTTCAGTCCACCATGATGCCAGGTCATCAGGGTACTCTGACGGGAAGGCGGAGTCGGAAGGAAGCACGTTTAGCCGCCTCACCGGGGATAGCGATTAAAAAGCACTTCAGTGCAGAGAATCACACAATCCAGATGAGGTTTCCCCTCACTGAGGACCTCTTTAACCAGCAGAGGAAAAAAAAAACCCCAGCCTGATCAGTTAAAGTGGCTTTTTAATCACTCCATTTGACTGTTATGCTTTTGTCTTTTTGCTTCTTAATTATTGATGTTGATGTGTTTCACTTCCCGCCAAGTTCTCCATCAAAGGCTTGTTCTTAATAGTCGTTCGAAAAAAAGAAAGGATAAAAGTGTTCTAAAGCACCAATTACTATTCTTTATTCCATTTTTATAGAAGGGTCGAGTGGAATTTTTACCAATTTATGTTTATTTAAAATTAAAACTTTATATGTAGCTCAACAATTTAACTTTAGGGATCGTTGAGATGGATGAATATTACTAATATTTAGTTGAAAATCGAGACGACGGTATATTATTTACGGAACTCTTTTAACTGTTTTATATTGCTGAAAACAAAAACATTTCTCTTGCAAACTAAATGTATGATTTATTCAGATTTCTTTCAAAAAATAAAATACATTTTCATATTCTTGACGTTGCTCTTCAACACATCATGAGGACGTTTTGCATATTTGCTGACCCAACCTTGAACACATCATAATATTACCTTATATGACTTTGTTAGTTTAGTTAGCTAACTTGTTTTGATCCTGACGATTTCAACATGGCTTTCCTATTTTTTAACTACTGGGACTTGCTTGTAGGTGTGGATGCACTGTAAAAAATCCAGATGAGTTTTTGGACACTTACCAATGTACATTTAGCCACAAAACGCCAGGTGGACACCGGGCCTAAGGTGTCACATATTTGCTCCAGCAGTTACTAAGTGGTTGTTTTTTGTGTGTAGAAAAGGCTTACTCATTCCTTTTTATGGAGCAATGTAATGACTAATGTTTGAGTTTTTGTCTACCTGCTTTCCTCTCATGAGACTTGAAAGATAGACCGCGAAGAAGAAAACCTTGTTGATCATTATGTGGCTGCTGCTCACTGACAATGTTTCAGCATTAAAAATTTCAATTTGTATCTTGGAGAGTAGTGTTTCCACCTTTTCTAAAAAAAAAAAAACATCAAAGAGATATGTGCTTATAGGCTGACGAACAGGAAGTCTGAGGCTACAGGAGTCTGAAGCTTTTGATGTTTCAAGATTTTGGTGCAAAAACCTAAAAAATACAACCTTTAACATGGTTCCGCTGATAAATGCCCGCTGATCCTCTTTAAGAAACCAGAAACTTGTATCTAAAGCCTTAAATAATAAATAATTATAATATACATCCACTGTGCAAAGATGATTTAGGGGTCTGTGAAAGATTCAACATCGTTGGTAACTCATCTCATGAATATGTTCAATAGTGTACACGGATGTTAAAAGTGTCTCATTGGCCACATCAAAAAAAGGAATTAGAACCTGTCATTCTGTGTGTTATTATTAAAAGTTGTATAACTGTTAAAAGGAGATTCTCTTTTGTCTGAACACAAACTCTCTAAGATGTTAACCGAGCTTCACAGCACGCCAACTCCTGCTTAGAATTTCCTCCAACATCATTCAGATTTCATTCCAACTTGTTTGTTTCCTGGATGCATTCAAAAATAGCTTCTTTTTTTTTTTTTAAAAAGATCAAATGGGAATCTGCTCAACCAAAGAAGAAATGAAGTGTAAATGGAGTCCTACATCGACAACCCCATAAATGTGTGTTTAAAAATCCAAACACTAAAGAAGGATGTTTTCCTCTTCAGCAGCTAAATGATCCACAGTGTTCTACAGCGAACTCTTTGTTTGTTGGTTGGTTTCAGGTTGAGACCTGTGAGGTTTTTTTGGTAACTGTTACTTCAGTTATGATTTAATGAAGTATCATTAAATGGTAACAAGATAGAAAAGATCTATGCGCTGTATTTAATAATGCTAATGTAGTCCATACTAAAGCCTTTGCTTAAATGCTTTTATGACTCCCATGGAATGTGGCAACCCATCATCACTTAATAAAATACAGCGATGCACAGTGGATCCACAGTCATTCTGCAGGGAATGTAGGTCTGTGCAGCCATGTGGAAGACAAGGCTGTGCTGAAATGGACAGAAGGGGAGAATTTAACCTATCTTTGGCAATTATCCGATGTTGGACAGGTCAGAAGAACGATAACAGCTTCAAGTTCTCATGCAGAACAGAGTCATAAATGTATGACATGGAAACACAGCTCACCTTTATGACCTCAGGAATATCGTTCTACAAAGAGTGAAAATGCACTGATTTTTTTTTTTTTAAACATCCCTTTGTTTTATCAAACGAGTTCTTTGAAATCATCAAAAACATTGTTGAGGTCAATCTTATTATTCTTAGTTGTGCTCCATGAAATGAAAGCCTGCTGCTTTCATTAAAACAGATGTATTACATTTAGATACTCAGAAATATATTGGTTTACTTCTTCGCTTTTAAAAGCAATTTCTTCCTGATTTCCCCACAGGGGTTCACAGATGAAACAATTTCTTTAGCGCAACTTTTTCTATTCTTCTTCTTCTTTTATTTTCTTTGCACGTTTTGGGACCTTAAAACAAATGCATCCGATGTTCGCAGAGCACACGTTACGCTTGAAGTTGACTTTTATTTTATGCTGACCCATCTCTTGGACGTGATAATAGAAATTCTGGGCTATCTTGTTGAACCTCCTGTCTGCTCTTCTCTGGTCCCAGCTGAGTGCCTTCATCATCTCAAGGAAGCCCTCTGAAAGGCTGTTTACACATCAAGACTGTGTACATAGTCCTCAGCGCTTCTCTGTTCAAAGGATTCCTTTTCCCAGCTTGCACCGGGGTTTGGCCTGTGAGGGCAGATAGGCGCGCGGGCAGTGACCCGTCCGCTTCTCTGAAAAGTCCAGACTTCACTCGTCTGAAGCCGCAGGGATGGCGACAGAGGGATGGACTCAGAGTGGGGAACGGGATGCTAAGTTCAAGCTTTAATTTATAAATCTTTGTGGATGTCTCTCAGCATGCAGCTGTGAACGAGGAAAAAAGGATAGAAGGAGAGGGAGAGAGGAAATCACTTTCTTTGGCTTGGACAGACGCTTTCAGAACACCTGCTGGATTTGTCTGCCCTGTCTGGTCCAGGCGACTGGAGGACAACCTCAGAATAATTCATTTTACACCTCCTCCGCTGTGGCCTCTACTCTGATTCTGTTCTCCTTTTTTAAAGAAATACCTTGTTAGCTGTGCCTGAGAGGCAGGTGGATCACTTTGAAAGTGGACTTATAATACCTTAAGCTGAAAAAAACACCCTATAATTTGAAGATTTGCCCATGTGGACAAATTTGACAAACCTTCTTGTAACTGTACCTGTATGTCATATATTTAAAAACAAGCCTAATTTTTATGTTTTGTCAAGAAGAAACTCAGCTGACGTCTGAATGGGAACATAGTTGAAAGTGATGCCGGCTCAAGAATGTTTTCCATAGGGATAAAGATACTGCAGACAAAAATAGCAAAGTATAGCTTGAGTTTGGAAAATGGGGGGGAGAGATAGTGTGGACTGAAAGCTCAACAATAACACAATAATCTGCAACTCTGCCACTTTTTTTTTTGTGCCTCCCTTACTGGGAGACAGCTGCTCTACCTAGCTATTCCCTGGTGGTTTTGATGGATTCTTCCCCTCAGAAGAGGCAATGACTCCTTGGCTTTAACGTAGCGTGCAGTGAGCGGGGGCCCAGCAGCGTTTACATAGGAACGAGTCTGGGAGATATACCATTGAGGCTAGAATACATTCAGCAGTCCGACAGAAAGAAAAAAATAATAATATTCTGTGCAACTCCAGACAAGTTTGGATTTTTCACAACGTGGATGGTGCAAAATATTTAAATTTGTCTGAAATGCTGAACAAATGAAATTGAAGCAGAAAGCCAGCAAATTTGGAGTGAAAGTAATGTTTGGGAGACTTGTAAGATTAACTTGTCCTCACATGGGCTTATGTTAACCATCACTGTCCAAAGGAAGTCATCATGGAAAGCCAAAACATTGATCCAACATTGGCACTAAAGAGGAAAAGCTTTGATATATTCAGGGTTTCATGCAAATACTTTGTTTTATATATATAAAAAAGTTAAAATTAGACTTAGAAGAACTCTAAACCTATCCGCTTCATTTGAAATCTATTTTTCTTCACTGCAATAAAACTTTGCAGAAAGAAAATGTTTCATTTCAGTTTCCAGTCAAAAAAAGGAAAGGCAAATAGTGAATTATTTAGTCCACCTTTGCAACTTGGTAGTGGAATTTGTGTAATTCAAAGAAAGACAGCCAGCCAAACCACAGTTTTCCTGTAGAGGAACTCTCGAGTATTTGTTGAATAATGTATGCGACAGAATAAGGCAGGCAGCTGCTGATACACAGGGACTGAGACTTGAGATTACAGTGGACCAGATGACCTTTCCTTTCATGAAAAATTAAGTGATCTGATATTGAGCAGATGAGGCTTTATTTAGCAGAAAACCTCCCGTGAAAACTGAGAAACAGTTGTCATCAACCTGGCATGTTTTATCCTAAAATCTGAAGGGGTTGTTTATGGCACAAATGGATCCATGGTTGTTGTTCAACTACTCTCTCATCTCTTTGTCTTATTTTGATGCATTATAAAGGTTTCCATGTGCCATTGCATTTTCTGTCTCCGCTGAGAACTTGTCCACAGATGTATAATACAAAAAAGGGAGCTTGGTGAGTAAACAGTCTGCCGGTGCTAGCCTGTAGGTGCCAATCTGCCTGCTAGTTTGATGTTGGAGAAACCTAACACACTCCCAATGCATCAGAATACTGTATCTCTCCCCCAAATCCAAAATTCGTTCCGCATACTATACGCTTGTTTTTCAAAGCACCCAACGCCTTTAAAAATTCCAAACTTCCCCCAACTAGTTCTGCTGCCCAGGCAGGTATAAAATCAGCAGCGCTTTGATGTCATAAAAAAGTTACTTTCCACTCTCGCCGTCATTTTGCTTTGCCAAATGAGTCACAGATGAAAAATACCATATTATACAGCGGGGCCGTCAAGCTGTCACTTAGGTAATGAAGTTGGTCCAAACCATTTGTCTTATTTTGTCACGCTTTTTCCCCATTAGTCATACCGCGCTAACCATTAGCTCCTCGGGAACCCCCTTCACCCAAGGACACTTAGGCTCTCTTTCCGAGTGCGACTGAGGCCGGCTGCTGCACCGTGGAAGATGACACACTGGGAGAAAAAAGGGATGGAGGGAGTCGAGACTGACACCAAAGAAGAAAAAGAGCTGCAGAGCATGCTAGAGAGACTCGAGGCCTGTCTGAAAGCAGCCTGGGAGAAAAGACAGGTTGATTAATCTGTCAGAACTGACTGTTTATTTAAGTAAATGTTCAAATTTCCAAATCAAACCTGTACTGTACGACACTAAAGTAGTGGCAAAGCAGGATTTAAATGTGGAAGGGACGAATTAGAGAAAAGGGTTCAGTCAACTGAGAAGGGATAACAAAATATAGTGACAGGAGCAGAGGATACAGGGAGATAAGTGAGACTAGACGGTAGTGTATGAGCACAAAGAGAGTGAAACTGGAAGAGAGGGAAGACTGGGAAGAGAGATGTAAAGAGACCTGACCAACACTGGATTTCAGGAGTTATATCTTCAGGGTACAGTGTGTGTGTTTGTCCTACGACAGGGTTATTACTCAGCCAAGTGTGGTAAACACTAACTGCTTTATGAAAGCCGGAGGCAGGGCCACACAAAGTGCAGTAAAAGTAAAGTGCTTTTGTTGTGTTATAGCGTGTTTTACAGCATATCCATATTGAAGTATTGATGGTGCATAGCATCCTTTTCATTGAGATGACTTTTTAAACGCCCTTCTGAGGAATTGGACTCCAGGGAGTGCAGTTTTTCTTCGGTTTAGTAAAGTTTAATTGTGGCAGGAAATGTTCAGGCACCAAAATTGCAGGTCCTGTGGCACCAGATATGTGGAACTCCCACAGGAGATATTACATAGAAGGAGTTTTGAAGACTATGTCCCATATGGCTTATACTAAGAAAACCTTGTCATCTGTGTGGAAAAGTAGAAGTCGTACAAGCACTTTTAAGATTACAAACCACCATCACATCTATCACACATCCTGACCAGGTGTGTGTTTAACTGCAGGTGTGAGTGATTAAATCAAGCCCAAATGGTTCTAACCAAGCCGCGTCCTGAGAGCTGGACCAGGGCCACGTGCACTGTTAGTCGCCGCTCTGACAGATGCCAGGGGGCAAGCACAAGGGAGGGGACTAATTACCGGACAGCTGCCCAGCAGACCCTCACCCTGCCCTGGGGACGGCCATCTATCTCACTCCTCTGTCCTCCAACCCTAGACCTGAGACCTGGCACCGATGTTGCCAATTCTCGCTCCACCTCCGGGAGTTATGATGGTTCACCCTCGACCATCAACCAGGGGCAAACAAAATAATTTCTTATCCCTTAATCCCTTGACAAATGAACAACCACGATTGACAAAAAAAAGTTGGTGTTGAATTCTGCCTGCTTGCTGTCAAAGTTAAAAGTTACCACAAAACCTTCAGGTTTGACTAAATGTACACTTAAAACCCAACCCAGAGATGGATTTCAATCTATCTTTCAAATGGTAGTTGGTTTTCTGCCACTTAATTTGCATCAGCCACCAATTTTCCATTTGACCACTGCTAATTCCACATATGAATATAAATATATCATAGTTTGGTGCCACAGCAGACTAATAATAACTCTATTGCTGCTTTGAGTAGACTGTGTCCTTCACCCTTCACTGCGATGGGTAAGAAAGGTATTTGTAAGAAAATTGAGGTCACCACTGAGAGGAGGGCTGGCTGTAGGCCCAAAAAATATCAAGTGTTGGAGAGGTTCAGGCAGACTCATTTTGCTGGAATTGAGGGGCTACCAAGCAGACTGCTCATCTCGCTGTTGGCATAAGCGTGAGAAGAGGAGCTAAAGGTTGAAATTATGCACCCAGAAAGCATTTGGCTCGGGTGAGGAAAAAGTGCAATGCAATAATTAAGCGGCACAATAAAAATGATTAGAACTGCTTTTGACATTCTCATTGCGAATAACTTGCGTTTAATTGCAATCACAAATTTTAAATGCCAGTTTTATGTTCCATGGCTATAAGCTGTTTAAAGTTCAATAGCTATACTCTTTAAATCTCCTTCCAATTTCTGCTTGGAGGCAGCGACAGGGAATGGATACAGAGAAGAGGAAACAAAGTATGTAAAATGAGAATCCAAAAATGAAGTAGCGAGAATGAGGGAATATCTTTCACTATTAAGTGTTGGACAGCGCGGCTCGCTGGCCTGGAGGAGGACCCGTGTGGCTCAGCTCGAAGCTAGTTAGCTATTCAGCCACAGCATCTGTTGCAGGCTAATGGATGTTATAACCTCATAAACGTCATGAAATTGGACATTATCCCTTAATTAAAAGAACAGAGATGCATTACAATGATTAGAGTGGCACTCCAGTGGACCTGCCACACGCTTCAGTAATGTTTGTGGAGGACATACAGCTCCTGAGCAAGGTGTTAGCCTGGGAGGGGGGGCACGTTGTATTTTTAACGAGCCATTTGCTGTTACAAGCTTCAAACTTCTGAAACTTGCAGGAGAATCCCGTTAGGTTCCGGACTTTCTCTGAGCCGTCTTCTTGACCTGTACGTCTCTCGTTTACTGCTATGGGAATGGCTCCAAACTTGTCCATGTTGCGTTTTCTTATTTTTATTTGGATTTCTGCACTTTCTGATGATGATTTGAGTGCCTTGACAGTGATTATGTGCACAGTGTTAGCTCAGCACAAACAGCTGTGCTATAAAGCAGATATAAAAACAAAGCTTGATGCCTGTGTTTCTCAGCACCTGGGCCATGAGTGCCCAATAAATAGCAGCAACCAATCAATCTTGCATGCCTTGCATGCTTAGGAGCTTAATGAAACTTGGGTGGGGTACCAAGGTTCTGGACTATAAAGCCTGCATGCAAAGATATGGGACATATTAACCCTCACTCTGGCCTTTACTCATAGACAATCCAAGGCCGACACTACTGTAGAAAATTCTTGGAGTGCGTCTTTAAGTGTGTTATAAAGGTCACAACAGGCCTGGACTCGCATATCTCTCATTGCTCGTCAAGTGGCCTCTGCACGAGAATGTGACATTGTCTGAGGAAGTTGTACGTTGCACAGGTGTGTGTTGACCTCCGCTGTAAACCTTTGTATCACATGATGCCATGCATTTACATTTCTCCCCTGTGTATTGTAAATGCCTTTCTCTATTATCTGGTGTATGAATGGCACGCATTGTGACAGAAACCCTGTATTATGCAAAAAAACACACCCTTAATGTATCACTGCATGCGTTTGGTTGAACCAATTACATGCTAACATTCACAAGACATGTCAGTGATATTGCGGGAGCTATGTGAGCGCAATCTCAATGCCACTCTTGGCTCGGCGGGAATCCATGTGAAAAGTAATTGAGGCTTTCTCATTTATGTATAAGGCAGTCTGTCTTCCCTATGATCTATTCTCTATCGAGACAGACACAATAATATAACACCGAGCAGGGCCTGATAAAGAGTCTATTTTTGCTCAAAGCTCCCTCCCCCTGAATGAGAATGAATGTAGGCATGTTGCAGTGGTAATGTATCAACATAAAATATTGAAATAGCCCAACCAAGGGCAAACTGCATGTAATTGAAACTCTCTCTGTACTGAGAACAAGGAACCGGTGTCCCTGCATCTGAGATTTGGCAGAAGGGCTTTCAGAAGGCATTTGTTTCAGGTTTCTCTTCTTCTATCCCCTCCCCTCCCCTGACTTAATTGCCCTTTTTGAGAAATTTGTATTGCAAGTGTCTCGTTTCTGCTGCCGTATTATTTATAACCCTTATTTTCTGACAAGAAGGGTACTTTTCCCCCCTTTTCGCAGCAGCTAAGATGATTGATTTGTCCCGTTTAACCTTGATAAGGGAGGAAATAGAAAAACAAATTGCAGTATTGACACTGTGCTGTGATGGCATGATGTTTGCGCAGGTGACCTGGAGGTGAGTCAGAGGTGACTCTAAAGAGGAAGAGAGGCTGTGCTGTGCTTTCTCGACTGACTCCCCAATCTGTTTTCTCTTTTTTTTTTTTTTTCCTGAAATTTGTTTGATATCTTGGCCTCGTTTGATTGCACTTGTGCTTAAGCAAGCTGTGACAATGCTCGGCTTTTTAGAATTTCCCTCACATTCAGGCTGTGTCACACAGCTTTAGTGAAATGAGGTATGGAATAGAAGTCAAGCTCTTAAAATATGTTTTGCATTACTGGCAAGGTGTCATCAATGCAAGGTGATTCATTATTTAAGGATTATTGTGCATATTGTAGAGATTTAGGAACAGCTTATAAGGTATCATTGCCTTCCAAAACACCATTATTAGAACCTCTACACACCTTCAGCTTGTCATCCTTTTGCTTCTTTTTTTGCTCATTGCTGTCATGTAATCCTATGAAGAATCAACAGCCCTTCTTGTGTCTGTTCCGTGCTCCTTTGACGGCTGCTTTGTCCTCTTCCAGCGTCGTGAAGAGCACCATGGGCTGGTCACCCTCTCCAGAGTCCCTACATCTGGCAGCACCATTAATCTTCCGCAGCAGCTGTGCCCCTGTACCTGTCTCTCTTTGTGTAAAGGAGATGGAAAGTCATTTTTAGTCATTATCTTCCCCCTGGCATATGCTCATTTCGCTTATCGCACTTAACCTGCACTTTGACGTTCAGACTCAGCTGCTCTCCTGGATTCACTCGTACTGGAGCTGACCCCCAAGATGTCCGGCATGAAGGCTTCATTGTTGCGGAAGTTGCAAAAGTTATTTCCCCCCCCCCCCACCCCTGCTGTAGATGATGTTTGTGAATAAATGCTGGAGGCAAAGGGAGACTCACTCAGTCCTCAGGGGGGCAGCAGGCTTTTAAGAATCTCAAAGAAAGAAGTGGACAGCTGAAGGACCACAACAGGGTCAAAGCCTGAGACATGGCAGACTGCCCTCGACATAGTGTCAGGTTTGACAGGGTGTTGCAGTTGGAGGATAAACACATGGAAACCAAAGTAGCCATCTTGTTGCACTGCCCCTTTGAAGTGCACTCATCAGTCTCCGGGCAGACTGTGTGTTAGCCACTAATTAACTGCTGACACTTAGGGCTGAGAAATACAGTGTTTGTGAAGTTTTACAAAGACTGACATGCCGTTTGAACAGATTGGAGTGAAAAATGATTAATACTGGGATAGAGTGTGGCTGGAATTATGCTAGCTCTTGTTGGCAGCTTACCATCACAATTTAATAGTATACTGAGCTGATTCTAGAGCTTTTGTAACATCATTGACGCAGTCTCAAATGTTTTACATCTTGATCCAAACCCTATGGATGTGTACTGTATTAGGCTGTTTACACCTGGTAATGAAATGCGTCCAGAGTTTGTTCACAATTGGACAGCTCTAAGAAGCAAATACCCTCACTTTGTTTGATATATTATTCATGCTATTGTCAGCATGATCAAACAAAATTATTTTTATGTGCAGAGGAGAAGTATTCCAACGTTGCCTCTGCAGTTGTCACGTACCTCAAACAAATACCCGGCGGCTGTTGCTTCGAAGTCTTATCTTTAAAAAACTGAATGTTCACTACGTTAGCTCAGAAGCTTATAGCTAGCTATGCTACTTGCTCAAGGAGCTGAAACAGCTGTTGTCTCCCATAAACTCCCCTTAAACCTTTCATTATGTATTAGCAGGTTCAGTCAGAGAGACGGATGCAAGATGACTTACATGATAAAATGATTATCGATCCCAGGAAAAACAAAAATAATAAAAAAATCCTGACACTTTAGTGAAACTATTTTTTTCTCCACCCCTACTCAATATTGCCATTGGTTGGTTAACTCTTGTACTCAAGGCTATACAATGGATTAAAAAAAAAATTCTGGCTATATTTTTATTTGCATATAGAGTAAGGTAGTACGTTTTGATCTGAACATGTTCACTCAAGACGAATTTGGAGACATATGATTATGCCAGGTATGAACAGTCACTTGTGATTCTGTCACTGAGGACACATGCTATCCTTCAACAACATCTTAGCTGTCAATCAAACAGAAATCCTCTACTATAGAAAAATCATTAACTGATCAACATGGATCCATTGGCCTCCACCACCAACACCACTGTTGTACTGAGCCTTTGAACATCCCCTTTCCCACGCTGAATCATCCAGCATGGCTTTCATGTGTTCTTCTATGCTTGCATCCTTGTCTTACATGTTTATGCATGTGGCTTTCAAAGGGGTGTCCACCGGAAGTACAAATCATCACAAAATCTAAAGCGATCATCTGTAATCAGTGTACAAAGTTTAGGTGGTGGCTCACCTTCTAGACTCCGCGGCCCGGCTTGCCGCTGTTCAAAGCAACCATGGGGAATACCCAGGTTCAGTTAGCTTTGTCTGAAGCTAATTAAATCAGGGATTGAAAGGTTCCTGTTGCTCCCCCTCAAAGGCTGAAGGGTTATTGACATGACCACAACAGCAATATCTGCTAATGTCAATCGAATCTTACTAGCTCCAAACATGAACACAGTTATACCTTGGCGGTGTTGCTTAACTTTGAAGACATCACTATAACTGTATTGAGATTTTTGTTTTCTCATTGCCAACCTATCATAGGGGAAGCATACTTTTGTTTGAAATAGTACTTAACAAAAACATTGTTTCCCCAATGCTATCAGCATTGCTCAAGGGATGGCAATTCCAGCTGGTTGATCAATCCACTTCTCCGGGTTAGACTTTAATATCGCAACAACTATGCGATGAATAGCCTTGAAATTGGAGAATGATTTATGTGATCCCCAGAGCCAAATGACTTCTGTGTTATCTCAGTTTTTCATTCGCGCCACAAACACTTTACTTTTTCATGTCCAGTGTTGTTATATGTATCAAGGTCTTAAGATAGAGTGACAAATGGCATTATTTGTTGATAATGGTATGCATAGATACCAAATCAATAACTCCTTGTTACCGATGATCCCTTGATCTATCTAGCACCAACATCAGGTCAATTTGGGCAATAATTTGTTTTGTTATCATTTTGGTTTTCTTACCATGTATCTTTTATTATACCCACTACAGAGTTACTCCTATAAAAAAAACCTACACCTACGGACAGAGGTCCAAGCCAGACTGTTATCATGTAGCCTTATGATCGTTCTTGGCTCTGTGGAGGAACCAACACCTTAACTCCTGTTAGACATGTTGTTATTTTACTTTTGAAATACTGATGCTATCACAGACTCAGAGGCTTTGTGGGGCGGTTGGCCAACGGTCTCAATCCGATCATAAATGGAATTTATGTTGTTGTCTCGACTCAAAAATATTAAACTTCTCTGTTTTTTTCTCTCAGTGGGAAAAACTACATTAGATACAATGGAGACTGCTCTAAGAATTGGGGATTGAATCTTTGTCTGTAAATGATCCAGTGGATTTATGGAAGTTTATTTGACTAATCTATTTTGTGACATCTGAAAAACAAACTGATGATAACTGGTGCTTTGTAATGATTACTGCCCAGTTTGGGAGCCGCTGACATAGCATACTTGAAAGCATAATTGAAGAAGTACATTTGTCTGTACAGTCGCTCTGAACCCCTGAAATGTATTTAAGCACATCAGCGTTTGAAGTCGTTGTCTACCTAGATGATGGCTGCATGCTACATATCTGCCATCAGATAAACAAAGCTCTGTTTACCATAGTGACAGAGGGTCAGAGGGTTCACCCTAGGCGCCAATGGGGGCCCAGCCAGCAGGAGTCTGGAGGTTGTTCATCCATCGCCTGCTCTGTCAGCCGATGCCACCTGATAGCGTCTAATGAGAAAACACGATGGTGCTGTCTCCATTCAGTTGGCTCCCAAGCCGTCCGACAAGCGTGCAATCTGATCATGTTGTCTGACCAGTCTGATACTGATGCTCGTCTTACTTGAGTCAGAGCCGACCGTTATCAGATAGCAACTTCCAACGCTCAAACAATGATTTTATAGCTGCATATCTTTAAGCTTGTAATTGCTCCTAAACTATATTCATATGGAACCGTTTTCAAACACAGTTTACAAAGTGCAGCATGCTCAGAAGGCAGAAACCAAACAGTAAAGCCGTAATATACCGTTAAGGAGCTGATAAAATTCAAACAAGATAAAGACGAAAAAACAGTAAAGAGATGACAGATAATGTAGGATAAAGACAGTTAAAGAGAGAAAAGACGTAAAAACATTTTAAAAAAATGTCAAACTACTTGACTAGATATGAAATTATTGAACAATAGTAATAAAAAGACAACGTCATTTAAAAGAAGACACAAATTCTTCCAGCCTTATCTGCTGTGGCAGGACCCATGGGATCCCAGTGGTCAAAGTAAAGTTACCTTTAGGTTTAAACATGAACTTTTAAACAACCAAAAGGAGGATAACAATAACCAATATTTTGGTTCACATGAAATAACTGGTTCACATGAAGGCTTATTATGTTCTGTAGCTTCCGGCATGACCCTGGAGCGCCAATAAAGAAAACCTGTGTTGTGGTGATGTGATGATGTCTGCTTAAACAAGTAAAAGCTAGGTTGCTGCATTCTAAAAAAGATGGGATTACAAGGGTTTCTACCTGAAGGTGAATTTAAAAAAACTGATAATTTGACAGCCCTATTTTTAATACATGAAACAAATGACTAAAGTTGATCACACTTACTCCCAATTTCCATATACTACATGCCCGCCGCAGTCTGTCAGCGCCGCACACTCCTCTGCCATTGGCTGCAACTCTAGTCAATGATTGTGTTTCCACAGCGAGTGCCGCAGCCAGTCTCCAGAGCGTGCCAGCAGCACCACTACCCTCTGCTCCCCTACAAATAGGCTACAAGTCTATTTTTTGACAGAGCACAAAAAAACAAAAGAATATTAAAAACATTTAGCTTTTTAAATTATGCTTTCATTTTTTTTTTTATTCAAAGTATTGGCCTGTAAACATACTACAATTCTAAAACAAATAATACCAATAAATATTTCTAAAACATGGTATAAAATTTCACATGTGCACAATAAGACTTCAAAAACAAAAAGTTCTGTTTCTGAGCCAAAGCACCACAGAAAGGAATTCTGTTTCTTTAAAGGTACCAAACAGCAGCCAAGCCGTGCACTTTCCTTCTCCCAGAGATGATGCTCACACATCCACTTGATGAACACAGGCTTGGGAACTCATCATCCCTATCAATCCCCTTCCTTCCTCGAGGTTCTCGTTATAATCAAACCCCTGAAACAGACAGAGGCTCAACCCGACTTGTGTTCCCCCCCTTCAAGTCGATAAATCAGACGTGTCTTCTTGGCCAGTGGTCACTTAAAGGCAGCTTGTAGATGGGGAGTAGAAAGGCAAGCGGTGTGGCGTGTCCTACAGACCATTCAGGCAGAATGCGGTGCCTGGGCCGTGAAGTGTGGCGAGCGACACACTCCAGGAGTTGGATCTCCGCCTTGTAAAAAGGGGAGAAATAGCTGCTGTGAACATACTGGTCTGGAGAAGAAGTAAACAGCAACAACGCTGAATAGAAAGACAAAAGATGAAGAGAGACTGGATCTGCTTGTGAAGATAAAAAAAAAAGGAAGCGTGTGCCGTAATTTCCAGCAGGCCAAATAATAATTAAAAGAACTGTGTACCTGCATCAAACGGGAAGTTTGTTTTGTTCCATTAAGAGACTTCAGTGGTTTGAAAAACTGTCGTGAGGTGAGGCAGTTACACAGCGTGCATCTGTTCTGTCTGTGCTCAATCTCCCCATAAGCACAAGCGCACACACACACACAAAGTTCTGTTTATGAGCTCGCTGAGTGAGAGGAACCCATTGTCTCTGTGTGAGGCTGATTCAAAATGGCCGCCCTCAGCACTCAAATTGATCATAATTGTATTCCCGAACTCTTGCTCAGCGGGGCATTACATTTCGTGTTATTGACTTTAAAAACACATTCAGCGATTCTAGTTGCAATTTCATTACACCGCTGTCAATTACCGCCCTGTGAACAAAAGCATGCCCCACAAATAAAATGTATGAGGTAATTTTCCAAATGCCACTTAGGAGGTGCCGCCATCTGAGCGATGGGCATGTTTAATTTGTGCACTTGCTTACTGCAAATCTGGTTATGCATATGCAGCCGTGCACATTTCATTAAAACAACACAGGAGGCTCGGGGTGATTGCCCCTGTGTTTTCCCATCAATACATAAAACGCCGGCCAGGCCCAGGTAATTAAGCATTATAAACGTTTGGAAAAAAAAAAAAAAAAAAGGAAATTCTTTCTCCCTGTTTTTTTTTTGTGTTGTGTTCAAAGGGAATGAGCGCGGAGTTTATGAATCATAAATCACACTAACAAGAACAATTACCTCGCACATCCGCTTCCTCGCTCCTGGTGAAAGTGTTTGTTTGGCGGCTCCTCTCCAGGGTGTCCTCTGCGCCGCCTCAAACGAGGAATAAGCGGTGCCATTGCGGCTAATTTGGCAACCTCGGTGTGACTGCCTTTCCATTTTACCCCACGATGGTTAAACCTTTCACCTCTTCATTTTCTCTCGTGTGTGTTTATATACTTCTCTTTTTCTTCTTGCAGAGATATATCCTCATATTGCTAAAATAAAAAAAAGGTCATATGTGAGTTGATGACAGGGTTAGAGGGTGGTGAGCTGCTGGGGGGGGGGTCACTGATAAGCGCTTATGGAAGGAGTAACCACCCCCGCCCTCTACATTCAGCAGCACCATCTTCTCTTTTTACCCTCTACACCCAATTACAGTGAGGAAAAAAGAAGCTGGTAGACATGAACGTTCTAGGCGTACGGGCTCAGAAGCACATACAGTAGAACGTGACTTCTGGCTATATTCACTGGCAGCCACTGAGTTTGAAGAGTAGTGATTACTCCGGTTTGTGTGTGTGCTCTCCGTCTGCACATCTGATGACTTTGAAGGATACCGTGTTTGTCTGTGTGTAGTCTTCATAAAGGAGAGCGCAGGGGACAAGGGCTTTCTGTTTCTGAGCCCGGCAAAAAGTGCTGAAATGGGCCGTATTGATCGCCGGCGAGGGGAGTCAAAACAATCACCATGAATTAAACTCCTCAAGGTCTTAGGCAAAAGGGGATTAACAAAATTATCTGGCCTCTATTCTGGCCATTTATTGTGTTGACAAAAGCCTGGAAAAAGGCAGCGAAAGCAGTCAGGGAATGGAGGTGGAAGGAGGGGGGGGGGGGGGAGCGGAGTAATGAGGAGAGCGTTCTTGATGAGAAACTAACAACAATGTAAACACAGCAGATAAGTGCTTTCTTGGCCCGACAGTATTGATCATGAATAGGTTTGATGCTCAACTTTACAGGGTGAATTGTATTTTCCTGCTGCGTTTTGATAGCTGGCCGTTAACACTCTGCAATTACCGGCTGCGTCGACGACAGCTTTTTTTGGTTTCTGTCTGTTGTGATGAGAGGGGGGGGAGGGGGGGGGAGGGGCTATGGGTAAATGTGTAGCCTCATTACAAGATGCGTGTAAGTGGATGTGAAGCACAATTAAAAAGTGAGACAAAGCCTTTGTTTCAAATCATCAGCAATGAAACCCGGAATTATCATTAGCGCCACGGGTGTGTTTGGTTGCAGGAACGTTCTTGAATCAAACGGTTTTTGCCTCTGCCTTCGGTCCTGTGGCCTTTCTTTCCCCCCTCCTCCTTCTCGCCTCTTACCCATGGACTTGACTCTCAGCTAATTAATTTGCAAATTTTATTCTCAATAAAGTGCTTACAAAAAGATAATTGTGACTTTATTAACAGTTTCTTGGGCAGCAGATGGTGTTCTGCAGGCCTGCCATGTTGAATTAGTGATGACGCTGTCGTTTTATGCGCCCTCTACTGTGGCAACCCATAAAACTCCTAATTAAGGCTACAAATTAATACTACTTCTTCCCAGCATTATACCCAGCCATCCCCCCTACATTTGTGTAAACAGATGCAAATATACAGGTAAGTCTGCTATTAATATGCACCTTCTCTTTGCTTACAGTAGCTGCATTTCTGTAAGGAATCCCTGTTATTACAATCATTTGTTCTATATTAAGAGCAATTAAATGCCTATTAAAGATGCCAAGGCATTTGTTGGCGTGTTTGTGCTCAGCATTTACAAGACATGCGCTTCCTCCGAGCCAAATCTCAGTAAACTCCATCGACTTAATCCCTCCAATGTTTTATTAAAAACAAATTATGTCCGACTTCACCGCCGGTAATCCAGCGCATCAAGTATTGGTAACCGCCTGAAGGAGAAGTGCTTGCATTTTAATTAAGAGCCCGAGTAACGAGGCAGCAAAGTGTGCGGATTAGTGTGTTTACTCGGGAAGAGCAGGAGACAAAAAAGATCTTCATTTCATTTTTTAATCTGCTCTTGGATCGGCTCCAAGTGTACAGTGACTTGACATATTTCAGGGATTGAGACACTGATCTTGTTTGGCAGAGAACAGAGACCTGCTAGGTGTTGGAACATCGTCTACAGTTGTCTTTATGAAGGCTGAGGCCCTTTTAATGACATCCATATTGACTCTGCTTTATATTTGTTTACCACATTAGAGTTATTTCACATAACTACATTTCTGAAACTGAAAAAAAAACTCTTTACACTTGACAAGTAAAAAACACGTCTTCTCTTTTCCCTCACACTTGTCTGACTTAATGCACTTGCAACTCTGTGGCACTGCTGGAATTTTTACCTTCATGATGGCTTTAAATTCTAAAAGACTTCTCCTTCATGTACTTTTGCTAGGGGTGTGTCCAGACTTTTGTTTTTACTTTGGTGGCCCAACTGGGGTACTGACTTATAGTGGATCAAATGTACTTACCATCTGTTTCTCCTTTAACTTCTACCATTAAAACAATCTTAATCGTGTGTATTGCTTTAATTTTAAAAAGTTACACAACCGAGTAGCAACATTTGAATCATTTAAGCCTTATTCTATAACATTTAAAGTTCCAAAGTCTTGATTTCAAGTACATGTAAAAGAAAATGTGTGGCATTGAAATGCAACTAAAGCCATGAGCAGCCCATTGCAACACAGCCCAAATAGCCTCTGACAAGTCAAACAGCCAATAATATCATATTTGAGGGTTCGGATATGACGCTGATGAAGACCACTAGCTGAAATGCGTCATTCTAATGAAGTAAAATTTTGAAATGTAAGTGTTGCTGGAGTTTTTTGACCTCTTCAGGTTTTGGATTTACACATAGAGGTAGACAATCAGGTTCCAAGGGAGGCCCAGGCCACCCCTCTGGACGAGCCACTGACTATGGCTTGGATAATATTCAATCTTTAAAAAGCACCTTGCTCAAATTATGTTGTGTATCATGTAAAGTTCCACATCTACAGACATTTATTTTGCATGGAAGCTGGGTCTTTGAATACCTTTTGGAGTGTGTCCACGTTTTTATTACCAAAGCAATAAACTGGATTGAATTCAAATGAAACCTAATCAGTAGGTATATTATAACCTGTTGTATATCACACTCCTAATTTAGTGCCAAGGGGCTGTCACCATGGTATTAAAACCTAAAACGTTAATATAAAGCGATATAATGTTGTAAATGTATGCTGTTAATGTTTTCTTGTTATTTATGGAGTTCTTTTGGCACCGGCTCAGCAGAACCTTCTGTTTTGGAGCCAAGGTGAGATCAGAAAGCTGCAGAGATTGGCAGATCCTACCCTCGAGTAGCTCTGCGTACATACCATAATTGACATACTCAGACATAATCCCTTGTGGGACTTCCACACTGTTCCCAGACTTCAGTGGGAGATTGCTTCTTCTTGAAGAAGTCATGACCACTGTTTGATCAAAGGGGCTCTGCTCCCAACGCCCACTGCTTTCTGCCAGTGCTTGATCTGGATCGATGCAGGGGTTAGTGTACAAAATCCCCAGCTTCCTCCAGCTCTGCAAACCCACTTTTGCCATTCCGAAACTGGAAGTCACGTTAAGTTCATGTGCACATTCGTTCTTCTGTTTCTTTGGCTGTGTGGGGATTTTGTCTTTCTGTGGAGCCCTCCTCTTTGTAGGAAAGCATCAGCAGCTACCAGAATGAAATGTAAAATCCTTACTAGAAAAGGGTCTCCATTTCAAATGTGGATTGTTTACATCGACTGACTTCATAAAAAATGTTGGCCTAATGAATCAATACTGTTCCTCCATGAATGCAGTGGCTTTATTTGGCCTCCAGCTGCGACATGTTTGATACCACTGTATATGAGCTTCTGCCTGCAATTACAATCCTAAAGAGTTCTAACAGGCATTTTATTGTTTGTCTTAACTTTGCTAATAGCAGGCACAAAGCCAGGCTTTGACTTCATATAAATGCTTCCTATTACCGTTAAAAATCTGTCCATAGCCCAAGAAACGCCAAACCAGCTCAGCTCGTTCCTTTATCAGCTTACAACCAGAGTTCTCTGGGTGCTTATAAATCCAGTGAATATTGTTCATTGTGAGTTTCTCCGTCTTACCAAACAAGAATAACAAGAAAAGAGCCATAATTACAGAATTTACTGCAGTTTGAGAACTTAGCCAAAAACTTTTCTGTTCCCATTAATGGAAAATATGGTAATTAGTTTTTCATATTCCCTCATACATACGATTCTGATATAACTTATTCATGACAGCGAAAACAAGAATTGCTGTTGTCTGTCCATTTTGCTTAAGCAGTGCAGTTGTGAAGCAGCAATTGAGCCTTTTGCCTGTGTCTCCCTTTGGGTGAGATGCCCACCGGGTATGAATCAACGGCATCATTAAGAAGGGCTCCGTTTCATCAAAGCGAGAGTCAAGCCCAAAAGATTCAGAGGGGACTCTAATCAGTTTGAGGGACCAGGGTTTATTTATTGCAAACAAAATGAAATTACTCTGCCTCGTGAGTGACATTTATGTGTGGTGCTACCTGCAGTGCTGACATGTTTACAAAGGGATGAGGTTAAAAAATGCATGCTCCGGTTTGTTCTTTAGATGTAGATACACTGAAAACTGTGACATTTCAAAGATTAGGCTGACAATGCTCTGCAATATTTCCTTATTGTCAACAAATGCCAAGAAAAACAACAAAACCAAAGCTTGGTAGTTCTTTTCCTCGTTTGCTTTAGACTGCCTTGGTTTGCTATATGCATATAACTACATCAGCCACCATTGAACTGGGAGACATTCCTTTATAAATATAAACATGGGCTATCAAGTTCCCAAAGGAGGTGTTTTCTGACTTCATACTTGTGCTGACAGGATCTTTAAGCCAGTATCTGGCCTTACATTGGCAAAAAAAGATGCTTTTTCAGATAGCCTTAATGATGTTCGTCATTTCCTACTTAACCTAAAAAAGTCTTCTGCAGCGCCAGTAGTGTAGTGGTTATTGCCAGCGCCCCATGTTCAGAGTCCATAGTCATCCGAGTGCTATCTTTAAACTAATAAATGGCATAAAAATCTAAATATAAACCTTTAAGAAAATGCTTCTGATCATTTATATGGGGCTGTTTAACTTTGCGTCCATTAAACGTTTTCCTAAATCTTAATGTTTCTGCCTATAACCCATAGGACTTACAAGTTAGCAAGTCCAGTTTCAGTAAACTGTTAAAAAAATTATGAAAAACAGGTTAATGACTCGTCACATTAAGGGTGTATTCATGCTTTTTTGCCCAGCTTGTGAGTATAAGTGGATTGGTCTTTGTAGTAGTTGTTGACAATGAAAAAAAAATACACTTAAACCCATCTTTTCCTTTAAAGACACATAGCGTGTCTACATCCATTTAAGCATCAATCTTCCACAGTATGGATCTGCACAGCATTTGCTTTAATTAATCTGCTTCTGCTCTCAAATCTACTTCTGCCATCTTGATAACCCAGCTTCAAGTAAATTGTCTCATGTTGTTAACAGACAATTGCTCATTATCTACCACTCTCCCCGATTCCACTTCTTGGGGATTATTCCCTCAATTAAAGGTTATTTCGCTTCCTCCTTGAGGTGATGTGGCCCTGGTTTGAACCTGCTCCAGCGCCAGAGGACAAGCCAATGACCCCAGTGTGAGACAAAGAAGAACAAATCCCTGTGTTTAGCCTCCTCAGCATAAAAAAAAAAATGTACCATTTCATGAAGTGTGAACACACTCAGACAGCCATTTTATAAATTACAGTTAACTATAACGGCTCTGTTTGCAGTGAAGAAGCAGTGCTGGTAGGGTAAAGGACTGTATTGGTGAATATTGAGGCTTCCTAACTAATGAAGAGGTGGGTGGGAGTTGGATGCGGGCGACGTAGCACAGCGAACAATGTGCCATTGTCGCCGCTAAGCCTGGGCTGTCACACGCTGCTCTGATCATTACTTACCCACAGACGTCCAATGTCACGCACAATATCCCCAGGTTTGCCCTTCATAGGTTGTTGTGCATCCTCCGATCGCTCCAGCTTGCTTAATGATAACAGGCAGCAATTACACTCACACGCCTGCACACACAAATAAGCTTGCACACAGTACTGTACTGCAGGAAAACAAACACTTTCCCCTCTTGCTTCCTTTGCCTTATCCCTTGGCCTTTTTGTTTAGGGAGGAAGATAAATATCCCCATAATAGAAAAAGCCTGCCCCTGATGCATTTTCAACAGTCCACTGCTTCAATACATGTATTTACTTACAAGTCTGGATTTATTCTCTGCCTGCTGCAGTCCGATTTGTTTTGAATGGTAAATGAAAAGATCGGCGCTTCTATTGTAGCCATATTTCAACTCTTTGCCTCGGCAGCACACCTACCAATGAACTTTGTGTGTGCAAATTGTTTAATAAATCAGCCGAGGAGGGGGGTGAGGTTGTTGAGACGGGTGGTTCTTGAGCAATGTTAGCACCCTACTATGAAAAGAACAGTTTATAAACTGCCTGAAAGAACCTCCAATACGAAGGGATTAGAGGCGAGGCCGGGATATTACTCGCAAGGGTGTGTGTGAGTCGACACTGTACTGCAGGAGTGTGTAAAGCAGTCACACTATTGCCTCCCTGACTGGAAATGTTGGCAGTATGCAAAGCCATCTTTTGCGCTGCAGTTAGATTTCATGGGACTGTGGGCATATAATATCAGAGTGTGGATATCAGGGGACACGACTGAGCTGGTGTGCTGGTAGGGTGGCATGCTTATTGAGATCATGATTATAGCTGTGTCTAAACTCCGGTCCCTTTGTGACAGAGCCATTAGCAGGCTGTCACACTCTTCAGCGCGCTCTACGTATGTGACTGCTAATGCTAATACACTGACTGCAGCCCACATTTCACATACTAGATTACAACCAACACTGGGGCGCTGACCCGGCACACTTTGATGCTTTTAATGGAAATTAAAGCTCCTGTGAGGAGTTATTAGCTGGTTGTGAAACAGACTGAAATTAATACTGATGCCTCTTGCAAAAAAGATCATCAGGGACAGAATTGATTTATTCTGTAGAGTTAGTTTTAATCTCTGTAACTGCTGCCTTGAAGAAGGTGATTCACACGATGCTGTGAAAACAGCCTTTGTTTACATCGTCAGAAGGCATTGACTGTGTGATATGTTTGACTCGTAAAGCAACAATATTTAACTTTTCCACCTGATAGTAGGAGTTTCAAAAATTCGTCCAATAGAACTATAACTTTCAACCGAGAGAATGGAACACAAACTAAAAATTTCATACAGGAGCTTTAAAGCAGCATAAAATAGATATTTAGCCTTTTCATTTCCAACGTATGTTCTTCCTCAGGTTTCATATACTGTATGTCCAGGTCTGCCTTTCCACCATGCCTCCACATGTTTTCTATTACACCAGTGGTTTATACAAGCAAAGGCCGGGCTCCACCAGCCTGCAAAGTCACATTGCCAAATTGATTAGCCATTTAAAAGGATTGTGGCTTTTACAAGGTTTGGCCTCCTCCAGTCGAGTGCAAATCGAGTGCCACTATATTAAGTGGTAAGACCAGAGCGCTGATAGATTACCTTTGGCCAATCTGTTTAATTGTTGGACTTTGTTGGCAAACCTGTTAAAAGAAAAAAAAAAAAAAGAGGGGGAAAAGGGACAGAGCTAAATCGAGAATGTTAAATATTGAAGTGGTTGCTGGAGGGCTAATGAAATTAACAATGCAAGTAAACAGCCTCCTGCGAGTGCCAGTGCACTCGCTTCTCCTCCTCTGCCGTGCTCTGTCCCTCGCCCTCATTGGCTTATCATGAGGAGGGCTTCAGGGCTCAGTGTAGTGTGTGTTTGTGCTCACAGGTAGCCATGCATGGAGGGTTTAGAGAGGGTGATCCAAGGTCAGGAAGTCCACCAGATCTTCACCATGCTGCATCAGCTCTATTACATTGTTACCCATAATCCTCTTCTCTGCCTTTACCTCTGGGCAAACAGCATTACTGAGCTTTAAGGCGTCAAAAGCTTAATCGATGTTTTATCTTTTTTTTTATTTGAATACTATTTGGCATTCTCCTAACGTATACCCAAAACTGTGACCGACTTTGATCTGGACTGTTTTTCTGCTTGTGTGTCGTAGCAGAGAGATGAAGCATAGCCATGTTTTTCTTATCTTTGTGAAGGCTGTGATTGAGCAGTGGGAGAGCTTTGACAATCGCGTTTCAACTTGAAATGGCTCAGTGTGACATAATTATGTCAGCGCCAGCTTACTGCTGCTGCTCTCTCACATGGAGATGTTGTTAGCTGTTGGGCAGCTAGCTGGGGCCTTGGCTTTAATGCATTTGTTTTTTTGACGTTTAACACAGGCCACACACACACACACACACACACATGCATACATAGAGAGACACACAAACCGGGGAACAGACCTGCCGTAAAGCTGCTGGAAGCCAGGAGAAGAGAGCTTATCCTCATTACACATTCTTCCTGAAGGCAGCACTGGACAGCTGGCACTTCTACTGTACGGTGAACATTGACACACACAGGCGGACATGAATCCACTTGCACACACTCATTGATCCTCGCAGCGCATGCATAGTCACACATATGCAGACACAATTCACACAGAAACCGTATATACAAACACACACGAACAGGTTCAGTCGATGGCTACTTGGCTTCGGAAGTCACCCGGCAGTGCTGTGTCAGAGGGTCCCCTCTGTCCTGCAGAGGACAGGCTCTCAGCAGATGTGCATCTCAGTGGCTCATTCTTAAATCCCGTTCGACTGCAGCACCCGTGAAAAGGGAGAAGCTTACCAAATCAATTCCTTCCAGATTAATCTGCTTGGGATTCTTTTGTCATTCTCACTCTTGTCTTTGCTCAGGGTTTTCTGCATCTTGGCGTAAACTAAAGCACAGTAACCAGTGAATAATAATAAATCAGGACCCAGCTGTGTATATTCAATTAATCATCAGCTCACTAGTGGTTCCTTAAGTCTTCTTATCAATGACCATATACGTAGTAGATAATGAGTTACTAGGCCGGACTGCAGGGATCAAAGTTAATAGTTAGAAGGTCACCTTAATGATCAGTTTGGAAATGTTGAACTGAACCATGAACTTTGAACTTCAGGTAAAACCATCTGTTTTAGTCTCTTAAAGATACAATATGTAGATTTTGCCGCCAGGGGGGTTTTAATCAATACTACAATAACAAAAGATGACGTCGAGGATAGCGGGGAATCATGGGAGCTTCCTTGCTTCTCCCCCTCCCTAGCCCTGGTGAAAACGAACTTCACGTTGACGTAGTAAAGACAAGTTTACTTTTTCCAAACAGCACCAATAAAAATGATTCAAACTCCATCTGATGCTTGCATGTTCTGTTTGGTCAAACTAGGGAATCGTTGTAGATTAAATTAGAATATGACAAACAACAAGAGAAATCAAATCTCTGCTAATTGATTTAAGTGAGCAACAAAGCTAAAAAACACAAAATGATTGATTCAGAAAAAGCTCCGGCTTATCAAGTCCATCTGATTTGGCAGCCGTTGCCCCATCAGACTGTGTGGATGTTTCTGTGTCGGCTCGATGTCTGAAGAACCGATCATGATTTTCAATTTAGAATATAACGCTCAGAAACCATTATCTTTGATTCAGTGTTATTCAGGAACTCATTTTAAAATATAAATACATCACTTTAACTTGGTTGCTGCTCTGCAATGTGTACATCTTTTTGTTTTTTTCAAATTGTTACCTTTATCCTTATGTACAGTTTGTAAATGATGACTAAACCCAGACAGTTTTATAGCTGTGCCCTCTTTTCTTCTGTTGTCTTCACACTTAGGAACATAAAATGAACACTTGAGGACATTAAATTTATCACCTAAGGGCCTCAATTAACAGCCATCTTACACCAAGGCTTTTTTTCCCCCGGACCCACTGCAGTTGCTTAAGCACACAGCTCGGCTTATGTTTGAGAGGTAAACAGTATTTCAGCAGTACTGTTTCTTGAAGCCAGCCTTTATAGCTTCTCTCCCCACCAGTGGTGGCAACAGTCTTAGCAGGCTGGGATCCAAAGCCCCCTCCAGAGAGCGCGGTCTTTTCTCAAAACACGAGCATGGGATTTGGTTTCACTAACAAAGCCTTTTTCACAGTTTGTTGTGGTACACATGAATATTCATGCACGAGTGCTTTGCTCACTATGTCCTCATGAAACACTCAACACTGGAGCAGCCATTATTTCATATGCAGTTGTTCCGTCTGTGGTAAGACAGTTGTTCGGGATGACAGGGATGGGATTTTATTTACCTAATATTTTTTATGCATGCATTTTCTTAGTCAGTGTTGTGAGGACAAAAAGTATTTGTGACTATAAATAACTAGCACAACAATGTCCTCTGATAGATGCAGCCATACACATTCAAGTTTTTGTTTTAAAAGTTATTATAATTAACACCGATGATCTAACTTGAGCACACTTTCATGTTTTAATGTGGCAGTAAAATGTCTCTTTTCATAAGGTCATTTGAATATTTAAGAACTTTTACTTTGGAATTTAAAAATAAACTCAAGACACTTGTGCCCTGATGAAAGAAAAAGTGCTCAGTGAAGAAAGCCTTAATCCCCCTAATATAAAATAAATATTTTGTTGGTGTTATTTCAACATCATTTTAAATTTTCAGAATGTTCCTCGACAACAATTGAAATGTTTGACAAATTGAACCGACCTTCTAGACATGCAGCTGTTTTAAAGTGTGTGGAGTATTTAAACCGCATGGAGCCCTGAAGCCCGTGCCCTCGTATCTTTATCAAAGCATTGGTGCTTTGCTTTCTTAGGTTTGTTTAGGAATATAATACAAAAGTAGTGGAAACCAAGTGTAACCATTACAGATACTCAAGTGATGGACACAGTTTGCTTTTTTGTTGATTAGGTCTTGAAAAGATTTCATGTAGTGCTTAATATCTTAGGGGAGGGTCTCTGGATACAAAACTTCAGCTCTTGATTCCCTTAATAAATGAAAAACAACAAAGAATCAGAATTATTCTGTTGAATAAAAACAAGTTTGAACTTGCTAATACATGATCAGACTGAGCTTTGTCCATATTTAGAATTAATACTTTGTTTTCTGTCAGAGTGAGCGGGGTAACAAGGTTGAACAAGCATGATGTCTGACTTCAAATGGTAGCAGAAAATATCCTCCGACTTGTTGAAAGACGTCACACTGATGTCTCCTCTATTTCTGCACACCCTATAACCCCCAGTTTCCCCTTTCTCACTCACCTCTTCTGCTAGCTATCTAGCTCTGCATTACCTTCAGCTGTTTTTAGTCGGGGATTAACATAGCATTAACAGCTTACATCGTTTTCCTCTGTTGGTCTCTCACTCTTTGTTTTTTTGTTTTTTTTACCCTCCATCTCCCAAAACCTTTTACTTTTCTCAGTTAAAATAGAGGATTTGATTTTCCATACAAAAATCAGAGCAAAGCCTAAATGAAGATGCCAGTTACATTAAGAGAGCGATTCCGCAGGGGCTGGAGGCGACGTGCTCTGCTGTGAGTGAGAAACACTGAGGCTCTGCACGGCGCCCCCAGAGGACCCGCCTAGTGTCTGATGTTGATTTAGCTGTAGAGTGCCGGTTGTTCCTGCACGCCAACAAATCTAGTTATGATTGTGTTGAATTAATTCAGCAGGGCCTCTGAAGAGAACAGGACAGACGAGTAAAAAAAATAAGTTACATTTAGATTGAGGTTGAGGATTAAAGAGAGTGGTAGCTCCTGTGGCCGCCAAAAAAAGAACTGTTTTGAGTTACACACAGGGGCATAGCTAGAATTTCTCGGGCCTGTTCGTCAATGTTCTTGTTGCCCCCCTTCCCCATCCCCACCTTTGGCTTCCTCAGTAGCTTCTACTGCCATCAAAATTAGATGAAAAAAGTTATGAGTTACACACACCCCTGGGACTAAGAATCTTTTGCCCTTCATCCCACCCTGCCCCCCTTTAAAAGATCAGACTTTAAGCCTAGTGCAGCTTTGTAGCTTCTATTGCCATCACAATACATCAAAATGAGTTTTGAGTTGCACACAGGGCTGTAGCCAAATATTCTGGGGCCTGTGCATTTGCATTATTTTCGCCCCCCGACATACCCCCACTCCAATCCCTTCCCTTTAGCAGATAATCCTTCCTTTGCATGTTGACTAAAAACTTAATTTTTATTTTTAAGGTATTTCTTACCAAACCAGCCAACAGCTTATACCTTCTGTAGGGTTTGCAAAAGACTATGGCAGGTCTATTGCTTTTACTCTTAACACTCGTGCAGGTTTTAAACCTTTTTTTTTTGTTGTTCTCATAAACATTTTTAGGTCACGCAGGTACGCAGCTGTACGCTATCTTAAAATTGCAGGAAAAAGAATGATTCGGATTAGGTCAGAGCTTGTGGGGAGAGGCACGTGCTCTTGTCAGGATCTAGAAGTGTTTTCACTATAGATACACAGATGTCCTTCATTTTTCTCCAAATAAAATGAGGGATTATTTTTACTCCCTAACGCTCACTTGATTTGGTACAATTTATGCCTGTGGCGCTGAAGTATTTCCCATCCTTTCTGTCCTTTAAGGTTGCTTGCATGTGTGTGTGTGTGTGTGTGTGCTTTTTACAGCCTGTTTGCGTCAGTGAACTCCAACATAAGCTGTGTTTAATTGCTCTTGATGCACAGCGGGTAAGGATCCCCCGGGCCAGGCCTGTATGCTTGGGTGCCCAGGAAAGACATCTGCCCCATCAACCACCTCAATGCCACCAAACTCACACACACACTCACCCACACACCTTTGCAACCACACAGAGGGCTCCTGTGGACCATCATTACACGTGTAAGGGCTCCCCACAGAACGTCGCCTCTGTCACACTCAAGTTAAATACTTGAATTATAGAACCTGGGAGTTTTTGTAGTGATTAAATACAATAATAAGGTGTAATTAATGGTGTTGAACTCTTAATTACATGTCAAACTCTTCCCTGTCATTACAAAATCCTAATTATTTTCATCCGGTTTATGTGTGCTTGCTATGATTTGGTAAGGAGGTTTTCTTACATTTTTATATTCCTAATCTGTTTTTAATACACCCATTATTTGTATCTGTGCTGAGTAGGTGTAAATCAAACTTTGAGTGCAATTTAAGAGCATACATTGTGTTGTTAGGCTGTGTTCATTGGCAATGGTGGCTCTCTTCCGGGAACCTCCAGTGACTTCCACAGCAGGGGCCAGAGGTCAGTAGCTCTCATAGTCCTCGACAAGCTGCAGCTGATTGCCCTTGTTTCCCTGAGGAACAACTGAATGCCACAAACACAGCTTCCCCATGAGAAAACAAATTGGCCGCTCAATGCCTCCTGTCATTTTGAACACTCCTTAAAAGCCCGAATCACTGACTGAACCTTTATGGACACAAGTTCCTGCAGCCTGAGCTGGAGGGTGATTCCACTATACTGCACTGGGAAATGAATTGAGATGCATTCATCATTCAGGATTGAGCAAAGGTTTGTCAGATGAGAGAGAGAGAGAGAGAGAGATGGTGTGTGTGTGTGAGTAAGAGTTTGAAAACATGGCATGAAATGAAACATCTGTCTTTCTCCCTGCGTTGCCCCGGGGCCTAAGGAGACATTTATAGCAAGCAGCAAAGCAACGGTTTCGTTTGTCATGTAAGTTACCAGAACCACACGATAAAGTCATTACTTCAGGGCAACCCCCCCCCCCCCACCCCCCCTACCACCACCCTACCACCACCACCCTCTTCTTGTCAAAAGCTACACAACGTCCCTCTAAGCACAGTGGTACTTTATGACATATACAAGAAATAAAGCACAATCATCACACTAGCAACACCGCCGACAGGAATAGGCTCCAGATTCATTATGACAAGATGAAGCCGTACGCCTTTTCTCTCCCCTCCTACGTCTTCGTGCTGAAATGGTAAGTCAATTTGTTGGCTTTGTCAATCCCAGGGGACCTTTTTGAATGTGTCACATCAGCGTTAATTGCCATAGACGTATGAAACAGCAGCCCCCCTTCTCGCTGCTCTGGCGCTCGACAGCCCCCTCCCCAGCGGCAATGACACTAAGTGCACCCCTGTGTTCCTCTCTGCATGGCTCCTCTGAGGATGTATTCTAAACAGGCTTTGACAAGGCGACTTGTGTTAGACTATGATGATTGCTTACTTCCTTACTTGACAAGCGAGACATTTTGCCAGCAAACAGAGTGGAAATGAAGGAAAAGTCTCCTTGCATTATCTGATCCTTTGGAGTTCAGTTTATTACAGGGAAATTGAAAGATGGACAATTTCCATGGTGACAGCACAGAGGTCAAGAAAAGTTTTCAGCCTTACTGTAGCATAACTACCTACAGTGAAGAGACGTGCGTAGGCACAAGCCTAGGGCCGGATCCACAAGAGAAGTTTTTTCTTTTTTTGGGGTGGGGTGGGGGGGGGGGGGACAGACTCCTGTACCAAAGCCATCATCACAAGACAGAGGACTTTCTTCACCTTTTAATTAAACATGGAGGAAACAGAGTGGCGCCAGAGGCCCAATGCCCTTAATCAAGCACTGTAAGGTCAATGCAAAATGCTGGGCTACTGCTAAAAGGGAGTCTGTCTAGATGTTAGACAAAGTGAGAACGAATGAGCAAGGGAGGAATGTACAGGGCTTTTAAGGGCTCAGATTACAGCGGGTCGCTCCTGGAAACGGCTGCATCCTGCACACGTTGGGGACTGTGGAGAAAAGACAAGATGCAGAGAAACAAGATGAATATTTAAACAAAGAGAAAACTGAACTGAGGATCATTTGTCCAAAAAAAACCGACAAGACTTCCCAAAAGAAAGACTTTGACCTTATCATAGATAAAGAAACCATGTGGTAGCGTTAACATTAGCTCTTTCATATGGTCTGTTATTGATTGCCAATGTAGAAAGGCTCAACATCCACCGTGCGTCTGTGCTGATAGGGCCAGGCACACGGTTTGTTGGACAGCAGAAGAGATTGCACTAAGATGAGAAAGGATGAACTATCCTGCCATAAAACATAAAGAGATGCTATCTGGCACGGCATACAATAAGCTGATGGTGCTGTCCGGTGTGTGACTGTATACGTATGTGTTGGGGAGGGGTCTGCTGTGATTTATTACTGGCGCGGGGCCCAGCAACAAGTCAGCTGTTGGTGTTTTGACCAGGTGGCCAGGGACAAAAGGGCATCCCCCCTCAAGAATAGGCGAGGATTCACACTGCGTCGATGTGTTTTTATGTGT
Source organism: Labrus mixtus (assembly GCF_963584025.1). Taxonomy (NCBI): domain Eukaryota; kingdom Metazoa; phylum Chordata; class Actinopteri; order Labriformes; family Labridae; genus Labrus; species Labrus mixtus. The sequence continues at coordinate 13,000,544 of NC_083634.1, read as the reverse complement.
GTGTATGCAAATCTGTCTAATTTAACCGTCTCCACAAGGACGCATGGAATCAAGCTGCTCTTTCGCAGCCTTCAGCGACAATTGCACCGCAGTGCTGTGCATGCGTAAGGAACGGCATGCGGTGGCCATTTCCTCTAAACGTGTCAACAGGACGCTGTTCTCACACTGTGCCTCCCAGAAGATTGATAATGAACGATTGGCTCATTAACAGAGACTATTAGCCATGTCCACATGTGCAGTCCCATGAGTGGGTACAACTCTCGCTGAATGGACACACTACAATATGAAGACTAATTGCCTTTGAAGACAGAGTGTGTATTTTCTCCCGTAATTCTCCGAGGGCCCCACAGGCAGGCCTTAAGTCCGCAATAATTGCTGCAATTTTCAGTGTCATTTACTCATTTTCAGAGTGACATGAGCACTCCAGGACCTGTTCTCATGGAACATGTCAGACTGCCTCTTCCTTTTGTCTCAGTTCGTGATCAAGAACCATCGCACCTCCAGTCTTGCTGAAGTTTAAAACCGCAAGACGCCAAAAGAAAATGACATATTTGAAGTCATAAAGCTGTTGTGAGCTGGCAAGAGAACCTCGTCAAACAGTTTTCAATCAGAGAGACGATATAAAATGATCTACGATACCTTAACTACATCTTAATGAAAAAAACAATCGGGCTCCACGGGCTCTTTTTGGTCTTTAGTTCTCCAACAAATCAAATAAAGAGTTAAAGAAAAGATGTAATACTATTTACCTGGAAATCCTCCATCGCCTTGGTCCTATGACTTTTTCAAGTCAACCACGCCTTTGTTGTGTTTGTGCCAAGCTTGCATGCGTTCGACCTCTGACTCAGCTGACCCCGAGGAGGCAGATACTGAAATGCTGACAGACGAGCAGCATCAGGAGATTAGAAAAGGAAAACAGAGGGAGGGGAAGAAAAAAAAAAAAAAGATCTGTCTGCTTCAGGCTTTGTTTGTGGGTAGCTAGTATTGCCATAACAACATATGGCCACCAATCTGTAGATTCACTGAGCTTGGATGTGCATTTGGTTGGTCAATATTGCCTCAAATGACATTGGCAGGTTTATTGTGTGAGGAATTAACCAATTTGTAGAGCTGAGAATCAGGCTGTTGCGCAGTTGTTTGCTGTAATGTATCGGTTCAGAAACAGTTTGGGAGGTTTGAACAGGTGCTCGGTTCTGGAACGCCTTGTTACGGACTAGACTGGGGAAAGATAAAGATTCTTTATTATTTATGTACATGTAATCATTTTAAATTTATGGGAGATATCAATCTACCAATTCAATAAACAGTAATTCATTTTTTGTTACTGCAAACATTGAATGAGGAAGAGTGAAGCTTTCATGATTTGAGGATACAGATTCTGTGTAAGGGATAATGTACAGAGAGCTGCTGCCATGAGAGGGTTTGCGTTTTGGTTCTTCATCACCTTGTGGGGGTTTCTTTCTGCTATAACAAACACCTTACAGGCATATAATCCAATTTATAGCACTGTATTTAGCAAAAATTTGTTCATAGTTTAAAAACAAACAAAAAAAATTATTGGTGATAAGATGAATTCCTTCATAGTTTGACCCAATGTACTGATTTGAAAAGGATTTTCTTGATTTAAACATATTTTTTATGTTATTACTTAAAGTCCCCAAAAAATTGAAAGTGGAGTATCTAACTGCTGTATTCTGACTTAACTGAAACCGGATAGAACCAATCCCAAGACAGAAGGCGGGACATCATTTAGGGAAGGATTTGATTAGGTCGTTGGCAAAGCTTTCTAATTGGTCAAAAAATGAGTAAAGCCCCTGAGTGCAGGATGAGTCATCAGACATTTGAAGTAACCGGAACGCTGAATTAAAAGGAGGAAAATGTGTTATTCATTTCATGGGGATAAAATGTCTCTTTGATTCCATAGTTTGAAATGTGTCCATTTGAGCCGTGTTGAAATATGCCTCCTGATGTAATTTGCATTAAATCGCACATTTTAAAACCAGTGTTTACTACCTTTTGTTCTACATTTTGTTTAACACCCCAAAAAAAATCCTTTCAAACCGACTATCCAACATTAGTTCTCACATTGGCCATGAGTGTGAAGGAGAGAAAAAGCATGGGTGTGAAACAGTATGAGTATAAGGTGGAGTTCACAAACACAACAAGGCCCCTTTGGATCCCACAAAACTCAAAAGAGAAAACAAAAAAGCTAGCAGGATCAGGTTGGGATCAGGCCCAAATATCACAAACCTTTGAAGCAGACTTGTGGTTATGGATGACTGTTCTCGAGCAAAGCCTGAACCTCCTCCACCCTCACCCCCCGCCCCCCTTCCTCGGTCCCAAGACAGTGAAGTGTAAAAACAGGACTTGCATCTCTTTTTTTTTTCAGTGTGACAGGTATGATAAATAACAAGTCATGTCTTGCCAGTATGATATCAGGTCTTTAGAGAAAAAAGGGCATTTCCCCCCTTTCTTTTTCTGGAAATGACGGAGAGTTTGAAAAGGCAACTCTGATATTCTGTCCAAATTCCCAGTGACGGTTTGGACACATGAAAAGACATCTTGCTGCGTGAGTGCAGGAGTGAGACGAGACCTTGTCGTCTTGAAGCCCCCCTGTGGTAATTTATGATGTCCGTTCGGGGGCCTGTCATTACCTCTCCACCAATGCTTTCTTCCCCCTTCCATGAAGAGAGACGGTGAGATAATTAATGCGTTTGTGAGTCCTCGCACTACCCTGACACACTTGACTCCGTTTAATAAATGATGTCCTATATTTTCCCATTCATTATAATGTCATTAAGACATATTAATTCCCCCTGCTGCTTTAACCTTTTAGCCCGCGTTACCGCAGTCGCCCCTCGCCGTGGCTAGCCTCAGTTCCTTGTTCTACACCTCTCACATGTTGTACCACTTAAATTACAGAGTTAGTTGGCAGTTATGCAATAAGCCCATATAGACACAAACGAGGACAACACTCAGTGGTGGATGTGAGCACTCACACAGAAAGCAGGCATTTTCAGATGTTTTACAGAGTCCATGAAAGTCAAACTTCAGAGAACGTGTTAAGTGCTTTCAGCCTGCAGGTACAAGGAGAGACTCCTTGACAAGGAAAAAAAAACCCAGCAACAGTCTGTTGACCCAATTCGAGGCCCACACTTTTCATGTAGCAGATGTAAGAGATGCTCTTTTTAAACACTGAAATGTACACTGTTAAGATGCCTTTGGCAACACTGGGTCTGTTGGTTATGAAGAACACACAGATTTGTGATTCATTACCCTGGACAAGGATAAGTGTACAGGAGAAAAAAAGTCGCTCCGAGAGAGTCATTTAATAGTACAGGCATACAGAGTAGTCAGTCTGGTTGTACATGCAATGGAGCAGATCTGTTCATTTCCCTACAGTGATAAATGTCCTTTTTGGATTCTTTTCTGGATTGCCTTTATGAAGCGGAAAGTCATTGACCATCTTTTGGTCCAATGACCTGCCAAATGTACGGCAGCAGCTTGCCCAAAAAAAAAAAAAAAAAATGCAGCAAGAGAGGGTGGAAATCCAAAAGGGGTGGGATGGCTCAAAAAGAGAGAGGTAGAGCGTGTATGTGTGTAGCTAGCTCACGCCCTTGAATTGGCCCGGGACTACCAACGCTTGACTCGTTTAACTGCTCATTTATAACAGGTGGGAAGCATTAAACAGTGCAGGTCCAAAGTCAGATCTCCCTTTCCCTATTCATGCCTTAATCATAGCCGACTAAAAACCCTAATCTGTCTCCAGATCAGTGGCCAGGGACCCATTTTATCTAGCCCCACTAAACATATTGTGCAAAAGCCCATTTGCTGTAAATTGCAGCTATTAATCGTCAACTCAAACAGGCACCTGCATTGTAGCCTATACTGGCCAAAAAGAATTCATAGAAATATCACCAGATGTGGTTATAGAGCCCTCACTGATAAAGGAACCAATGTGGTACATTCAAAAAATGGTCACCCATTATTCCTTTATATAGTGGCAATAAACGATTAATCACACATCTTTGGTTCTGTGTATAACCAGAGGCTAAACAATTCCCCCAGCTTATTCAGGCTCCTTTCTTATGTATATTCCAACTTTTCCTCTTTTGTGCACCAGGAGAAAAGTTGTGGCCTGTCTGCCCCCCCTATAATCTCTAACATTCTCCACTATAGATTCAAGGGCCGTACTTTCTGCAGCATGTGAACGCTGACAAGCTAAAATAAATACAGTTCAATCCTCTTTTACCTGGAAGGAGCCGTCCCTCTATGACATATTACATCTTTATATCGTTGTTTGAGGGAAAAAAAAAACCTGCCCTTGGACACCTTCAATTAGAATGAAGCCATAATAGTTCTCCAACTCATAACTCATTCTGTGTTAGATATAGTGCCAAATCTCATTTTACACTGTCTGATAGAGAACTGCGGGATTTGAATAACGTCTTTCCCTTGTGTTCTGGCACTACCTCAGCTTCCTCCAAAGGCACTAACGTGAATTTTCTTCTGCAGTCTTTGCCCCAAATACACACTCTGTGCAGCTGCCTGATTGTTCTCTTTTCTAGTTCCCCATATCACAGTGTAACCACAAAGCCTTTCTTGATACAGCTTGACAGTATAGATGTTTCTATATAATCTGACTTGTTGTGGTCAGGTCATTGTTGAATCACAAACTGTACTGTTTGAGACTGTTCTCATTAAAATTTGAATGCACAGTGAAGACTTTCACAAAACTTCAAGTTTTGCAAACTAAATTCCTTCCAAAGAATAGTCAATCGCCCATTTCTGTTGGACTGCTGCAACTGCTACATGATCTTTTTCACTTTCTAAGCTCTGGTCCAGGATACAGGGAACAAATATCCACAGCTTTTTTAATATTCTGTTACCCAAAACACTTAAATAGAGACTGCATAAAATGAGCTTACAGACCCTAACTGTACCATTAAGTATACCATTTAAAACAGAACTATTGAGGGGATGTGAAGTACACCAACAAGTCAACAAGCATTCTTGAAACAAGTGGACTAGCTGAGCTCAGGAAACAAAGAAGTACATTTAAAGTAAAATAAGTTTGCAAACTTCTCGTCCTTAGGTGTACTTTAAACACTTATTTTCCAAAAGACACTTACTACATATTAGCTCCTGAAACGTTAAAACAGCCTCATTACTTTATAGCTCTACATTTCAAAGGACTCACTCTGTATCGTACTAGAGAAGAAATACAGTTTCTCTTCCTCGACTAGAAATGTGCTTCATGTTTCTTGCAATGCCTTTCACTCAAGCTTTTGACAAAATGGCACCCCTTGTGACCTACTTTCAATAGACTTCCTCATCACAGCTCTGTACACTCCTTTCTCTTCAAAACACCTCGACATAACTCCCCCGCTCTCCAGTCTGCAAAGTCTTATTTTGGCACCCCCATAATATTTTCTTACCGGGGAAATCTGCAGACAATGGCAGTGTGTGATTTCAAATCTGCCTCTTGCTTACTCAGAAATAACCCCATATGTCGGATGCATTGTTTGGAATCGCCAAGGTGGCATTTGGATCTCCCTTCTTTTTGGCCCTGTTCTGTTAATCTACTTCAGCCAGATTTGAGAGAGTGGAGCTGTATATTACCCTCTATCCGTTTGGCAGAGGTGTCTCCCTACATTTTATGCCTGGCTGTCCATATGGGGATATGACGCAGTATTTGGTTCAATCCCACTGTATAATTTATCTGACGCAAAACCGGTGCCATACATCACCACATGTATTATTCATGGCTAATATGTTCCAGTAAATGAGAGTAAATATACTGGTGGGTGTTAGGAAGGATTTGGCCAACTGCTGCACACTTGCCACCATATCCGCCTCTCCTCCTTGGTTTTATTGTGTTATTTTGCGGCTGTTTTCCTTGGTAGACAGCTGGACAAACCTGTGATTTTCTGCCGCTCAACACACGCCTCATTGTTGACCCCCCTCTGCCCCCTTTTTTTTTTTTATTCATTGTAACAGTGACTGCATCACCAAACTGCACGCGCTACAATCTCACATTACAAGTGAGTCAGACAGGAACAAGCCGAGGTTCCTTTTAGTATCCAGCACAAAAGCTTTGTGCCACCTTCACCCTGAATGTTCCCCCTGTGTGTGTGTGTGTGTGTGTGTGTGTGTGTGTGTGTGTGTGTGTACGCACATGTGCATCCAGTTTCAGAGGATCCTTGACATTATCACGCAGCCAATAAAAGACCACCTGTTCCAGTGTGCTAATCTAATCTGGCCTTGCGCAGACTTGACGGTATTTCTTCCAGTGTCACGTTCCATCGGGGGGCCCCCTCCGCCACTCCACGACAAAAGCTGGGCCGAGTTGTTAACAGAGCACCTCTGACACACAATGTGACAATTTCACGCCCAGCCCCTAATCCAGCTGACACGGCTATCGACGCTCCTTTAATTGCCCTGTACGTTTTTTTTGCCTTTTTATACATGTTGAGGAATAGAAAGTGCCGTCAAATCTGTTCCCGTGTGCCTCCGCTTGTCTGTCAGGCTGCCTGTCACCTTGTTATGATTAATGTATTCCCAGGCATGCACATTTATATTGCGGGAAAACACACCTTTTCTCCAGACGGAAAAGGCTGCTGTAAAGTCCTATCACGTTTTTTTTTTTTTTCCTCTCTCTGAGAAGCCCCCCCCCCCACACACACACTCTACCCCCCCCTTGATATTGCACATGGCAAATACATATTTCAGAAACAACTACTTAAATTCATCTTTCAGGGTGTTGAATCAGCTTGTCTCAGTTTAATTCAGTTTTCTCTCCGGGCACTTTTGGAGTGGAGTTGAAGTGTACCAAATTGAGATATAGATTTTTCTGTCTCTTTGAGCAGAGAAATAAGATCACTTGAAGAGTTTGTGAGAGGCGGGTTAGGGATCATATGTGTTAAGTTGGAGATTGGATTTTGTCTACTTTCCTCACAGTCAAACATGACCGTAGAACGATATAAATACACTGCATAAATAATACATGAATTATAAAGAGGAGCCAGCATTCTGCAAGATATCTTCTTTGCAAATCGTTTGTTATCGGATGCTTTATTTCAAACTCTAATACACAACTTAACACTTAAAGTGCATGCAAATCCTTTTAAGACAAAGTCATTCCATATATATTCAGTTTATTGAAGCTAAACTATGAATGCTAAACCCTGTATTGAATGCTAAAAACTACTCTTATGGGTATAATTTGCAAAATGTATTATTCTTTCTTGATGTTGCCATGCTACAAAATGCACATTCCTGTATAGCAAACAAAAGCCACATTACTACGGGTAAGTATGATTACAAGATGGAAAATATTGCATGTGTCAGAGCATTTCAGCGGCATTCATTTCACATCCGCTCAGAGGGAAAAAAACAAAACATTTGAAATGAAGCCTGTATGGAACGAAACAAGAAACAGAAGCTCAGATGGCTTCACCAATCTCATTCTCACTGGGGGTCTTACAGGGGCGACTAGCTACTCCTCCCCGAGCCTGCTGGCGGATCAATACCAGGAATCAGGCCATTACGCTCCTTTGAAAGCGCTACGTGCACAATCGATATGTTATTATTTTTCATCTGCTGGCTGTATTTAATACCCTCATTATTATTTCCCCTCGCTGAACAGGGAGGAAGCTATTCCAGTCCCAACTTCAATTTTTTTTTCTTCTTCTTTTTCCCGTTCTTTGGGATTGGTCCTCATTTACATGGACGTGGAGGTATGTTTCACAGAATGATCCCCGTGCATATTTGTTTGAGTTTTGTTCGCATTCCTTCAGGATTGCTTTTTCGATAGTTAGCAGGAGTGTGTACTCTCTGTACATCCAGAGGAATATTTTGCTTCCTCTTTGAACACATCCTCAAGAAATGGATGACGAAGTGTTCAAAGTTAATTTATTTCCATGTTTGTGATCTGCTTTATTGGTTTTTCTGATTTGCTTTAAGCCAAATATAGTGATTGCCCTTGACTGGCGGAGATGACTGACAGCCATGACCAGAGGTTAACCAACAAAATGAGATTCAGCGTAAATGGCTCTTTAGTGTTCTATGTTTAATTCAGTGTATAATCTTTCATGTCCTCCTACATTTATCATGTTTGCAAGGGCAGTATGGAATCATGATATACGAGTTACGCTCTGTGTTTTTCTTTAATCTTTATGGAGAAATCGCAGCGAGATCAAATGTGCATTAACTCTCCGGCAATAAAGCACTTGATGTATGCCGAGGCCGCCACGTACCAGGTGTGATCTGAAGCTCACGCATGACACACGCTGTGTCCAAAATGTATGGAGCGAATTAACCGGTAATACTCATTTTAATATAAATGAGCTCTCATAATGATGTGAAGGTTCCCTCAACACAGCGGGAGAGCGGCGCGGGGAGAGACAACGGAAGGGCCCAGTTAGCGAACGACAGTTTGGTGATAAATCATCTGTAATTAAACACTTTGGAAGTATACGGACCACAGCAGAGGGCGCGGGGGCGGGGGGTCTGTTTGACGGTAGGTGGGTGGCATGGTTGCCCATCCTGACGGTCTGTTAATGAACGAGAAGGAGATGATTGGAGGAGTTTGCGGGGGAATCTTGCTGATCAGATGGCCCGGAGTTGAGCCTTCTTGTTCATTAATCAGAGGCTCGTTCCTCTGTTTTACCTGTTAAAACTCCCCTTTCTGTATGTTCAAATCTAGCTGTGTCCGAGTCCAGGCCTTTACGTGTCCTCCACTCCTGGTGTAAGATTAATTGCTCTTGATCAAAGTCGTCAAGCAGGAGCCGCACCAGGCGTAATAGACTCAGAGGAGAATGGCTTTCTTTATATGGGAAAGGGAGGGAGCTCCAGGCTTCTATTATCTTGTCTTTCTTGTTCCTGGTGCAAGAAATTTAATTCCTTACCATGCTTTTTTACTTTCTGCTGGTTTGGAGAACAAGCCTTCAATGTCAAGCGGCAGCGTGAAAGAAGGCTGAACATGGAGCGCTATCACAAAGTAGCAATTGAAGTGGAGGCCGTAGACTGGCTTATTGGGAAGGAGTATAAATCAGAGAGGACAAGTGACAGAGATTAATGCCAGCCAAGCCCACGAAATAGCCCTTCCATCCCTCTCCAGCCTCCACCTACAACAACTTCCTGATAAAGCCACCAATGTGACACTACACAAGGTGCAATAATAGAAATGCATTACTCAAAAGTCCTTTGAGACATGTAGATAGGAGGACAGTGCCAGAGGAGAGATGAAGACTACCTGGGCAAAATAATATTTTTATGTCCTTCACAGGACAAGTGGTGTTCCTTCAGACAGTGAGAATGAGTTTAGAGGGTTTATGGCCCCTATCAGAGTCACTCTCCGAGCGGATGTTCATTATGTGCTCATATTTATGATGTCCCTTAGTAGTGGCCAATTTATGTGATATACTTTTAAGTATCTGAAGTAGTTAAGCTCCGACTAAGTATGGGATATGTGTTCTTTGAAAGGGAAAGCAATGATGTATAACGTTAGTTGAAATGATTGCTTTGGTCATTTAGGACTTTGATGATTGGGCTTGATTTAGGCCCAATTTTTTTGAGGACCCTAAAAATACTAGTATCTCGACAGTACACAACTCAAGAACAAGAAAAAGAACAGATATCAAAATGTTCATTTCCAAAATGATGTGGCAAGATGGGGATTTATTTTACCTAAAAAAGAAAACCAAAAATACTACCATCTAGACCAATCAAAGAGTTCAACATGAGAAGAAAACAGGCTGGCTGCACAGACAGACAAGAAGCAGCAACATCTGTAAGGTTTTCAAATTAAATATTTCAAACTGAAGTGAAGGAATTGTACTTTTTTAATCACATGGAAGGACCTGTTCCATCTCGTCTGAACGTCGTCATGGAGACGATTTGTGGGCGCTGAGAATGTTTAAAGTGCCGAACGATCCGTCTTGATTGGCGAAGTTGGTCTGGGCCGTCAGCCCGATATTACATCAGATCTGTCCCATCTGTAAACCCAATGAGACAAAGCGAGGGAAAGACGGACACCAAGGGAAACTAAATACAAAGCAGAACTGCTTAAAACTAACAAAGTGTGTGGTTGACTGCAAAATGAAAATGAAGAGTTCTCACAAGTTGTAACTTTTATTGTAGACAGGATGTGCTTTCATAAAAATGTTTCTTAAACGTGTTTGAGCTGTTCACTGTGACCCAGATTGCGATCATTTTCTCTCTATGTGCGTGAACTTAGATACCCCATCTTTTGTTACAAAGCATTGCAACCCTTTCAAATCTCCTCTGAGCTTTCCTGACAGTACTTTTTAGCATCCGTATGCTAATATTTCTGTGGGTTAGTATTCTGTGATTAACATATTTCCCTCTTCCTGTGCTGGATTTAGACAAATGCCCTGAGAAAGCCTGCACGATTGTTTACTGCCTGGTAAAAATGTAATGTGTAGGCAAGGGCCTCTCCTTCCCTCTTCTCGAGTCTCACCGCTTTTGGGCTTCTGCTTCAAAGTCCCCTCGGCTTTGTATTTTTGTATCATTCCCATGAATCTCTCCTGATCGTAATCTGATTTTGCGGCTGATTTATTTGCAGCGGAGAAGGAGAGGAAGTGAGTGGAAGGGGTTTTCACAGAGAAAGCCTGGCAGCGGGTGCCGCCACCGGGCAGCACGCAATCAGCTCAAAAAATGAAGTGCCGTGTACTCTCCCGGTGCTCAATACACACAGACACACGCGCACAAACTCTTCCCCAATGAAATAAGACAATACTGCAATTTGATCCAGCAAACCTCTGAGCTTACCTTCTCTTTCAACTCTCTTCCCGTTCTCTTTTATTTACAGGGGCTGTCTCTCCCACCCCCCCCCCTCCCCACCTCCCCCGCCCCATCCGACAATCAAGATCCATCCATTATGTTCTCCCACTCTTTAATTTGGTGGGCAAATTTAATTTCCAAATGAATACCGTGCCGTTTTAATGCAAGCCACAGAAGATAAATGTGCTTTTGTGCTGTGCGTGTTTGATTGCTGACTTTGAAGAAGCTGCCTCCTTTGTGTTGAGACGCTGAGAGACTGACCCAGCAGGCCCTGAGCCGCCGTGAGATGTGAGGTATCAGAGGTGTTTGCAATGAATCAGGGGCATCTTTTCCCCTTCTTTTTCCAGCGGCTTTCATACGGCTGTCTGTTTTGTGCATCTCTGAATCCCGCCCGTAGCCGTTCTAAGAGTTCTCGAGATTGTCGGCATTGTTGTTTTCTCTTTGTTCCAGTCAAGTGGTACATTGCATGGAAATGGCAAATGCTGGGCAGGCAGACGGTCATCAGTGTGTCTCTGCTGCTGCTTAGAAATGAGTAGAGTAGACGCCTTGAATGCAATATTTACATCTGCAGATTATCCTCTATGTCTATAGCTTATAAAGATAATAGCCTCTAAACTTCAACTAGTTAACTCTAGCTATGTTGACTCTAATATGTTGGCTTTGTTTTCATTATGCAACAATTGGACCTGTTATATAAATGAGTTTCAGTACCACAATATATCATCGCCAAGTGATACAGTTATCAAATCGCATGTGTCAAATATTGATATTAGATTAAAAACACACACCTCTCTTCTCAGATTTCCGTGGAAATTTGACTCTCCACGTCACAGCTTCATCATTCTTTACGGTTGCGTCTATGACATCAGTGAGGCTAATGCAGAAAAAGTTGACAGGGGTGGAAACAGAAAAACACAGCGGGGTAATGTAGTCCGACTGACACCACATTGCAGCTAACACATAAATTGACCCTTGATTTTGACTTTCTTGCATTCTTCAGTTGATCAGATGTCTTGAAGTATCATTTATATGATTGTTTTGTAATGTGTTAGTTATCACTCTAACCCCATATCGTGTCATTGTTAGCCTTGCATCGTTTATCGTGAAGTATCGCAAGTTTCCCTGCGATGCCAACCCCTTGTTCATATTCCAAACCAAGTGTCTACACCCTTTCATGTTCTGTTTCTCGTGTTTTCATTGGTAAGAACACATCATGAAGGCTTTCTCACCCCAAAAATAGGAAACATTATGAAACAAGAAATGTAGGGAATTGTAAGTTCTTTACATTGGGAGTACTATGCCATTTAAAACCATCAGATCTGCAGCCTTGATTGTTCTAACAGCTGAACGCTTAAGACTTAAGTTTTCCCTCACTGTGTTTGACATTTGATGATGATATCCAGCCACAGGAGATAGATGTGAGCATAATCCTTCTTTCATAGAAACAATGATAAGTCGAGCACAACTTACACATGTATTTCAACTTCAAATTGTCTAATATAATATGAAGATAGTCCTAGAAATGGCATCATGATAACCACAAACCAAAGTGTGAGAACTGCATTTCTGTTGTTTTTACTTAAAAAGTCAGAGTGACAAAATCGGGTGATTGTGTTCACACATACAGCCCCTCCTGGAAACATCCTGATTTTTTTGCAAGTGTGAATGAAAGTTCTATTTCAGAACACAAAGGTGTTTTAAATTTGGGCTCCTGATGATCACTTTACTATTTCATACCATTATCACTATTTAAACAGAAGATGTACTAATGACTCGGATAACATAACCTAGAGTGTAGGACATTTATATTTGAGTTGTGAATCAGACGCTGTTATATCAAATTTATAGAGCGACTTGTGAAGGATCACAGAAAGGTGTACCTTATGTGGGTGCTGCTTTTTAAAAATTCTTGGCTCGTCGCCGGAGCTCGTCGCCGGTGTGCCGGCGAGATTAATTCATCTTGTTTGATGAACTGCAATTGTTGATGGAGTGGAGAGTGAACACGGTTTTTAAAATTTAAAAAAAAATCTCCAAGGTGTAACTTTCTAAGAGCGTTCCAACAGAGCGAGGCAAACAGAGCCGTGCGGGAGGCCCAGCGCGCTCTGATCATGTTGGCGTCGGCAGGATTGTGGGGAAAAAAAGGCATTAATTGGGGAGCATCAGGTTATCAGGCGGATGAAAAAAATCTTCAGAGAAGTAATCAAACCTTGATGAATTAAAGGAACGTGCTAAGCCCTCGTGTCCGCCGGTGATAGAACTGACCCCTCGAGCTTGGCTGATAGCTTCATCCTGATAAAGAAATTAAACAAAAAAAAAAACACACAACACAAATCCTGGCTTTATCGGCATCAGCATATTAAGCATCGTCAAAGGGAGGATCAAAAATGCAGATGCTGCCAAAATATGGAACAGGAAACTTGAGTGGAATGAAAATGTAATCACTTAAACACTCGACAGGTTTTGGAGAGGATGCTTGTGTGGCCCACATGCTGCTCTTCTTTTGGTGAATCACGTTTGTGAGGCTTTAAACATCTTAGTGGTTGATTTGATGACTTGATTGACTCGATGGAAACAGTACAATCTGTGATAATGGGAAATCCACAATATTTTTTGGCAAATCTGTCCCACTAGGGCAGAAAAGGTTAGCATCTAATTTGTCGTTGTGCTGATGCTGATTGATCACTTGAAATGTATTCAGATGTTTACTTCATACAGCTGGCGTGTGGAACATCCTTATCGTGAGAAATCCAGAACAATGCAGTTTGTTCTTTTACTTTGGTAGGAAGAAGGAGGAGCCATGTCCTTCCTATGATGCAAAAATGACACTTATGTGGTGCCACATTCATCCCTTTTCATGTGTGTCCATTTCCTAAAATGGTCATGTCGGATATTTTTGTTGACCCTGAAAGCAACCTGTCTTTGTTTTGTAAGCGTCAGGACGTATTAGTTTGATGAGGTGTTTGGCCATGTCGAAAGGCACAATTGTCAAGGACTGACCCTGGCATCTGCCTGTTTTCTTCACCTGGGCACGCCCGTCAACACAAACCTGTCTTTAATTGGATGTAGAGTCTTAATATCAAGGTTCAGAGGTCACAATGCTCAAGGAGAAAAGACCAGGTCTTCCTGGGCCTACACACTCATTTGCTGTAATACTTGAACCTCTCCTTATCGCACACATTCAACAATTCAGTCAATCATGTTTTTGTTTTCCTCAAGTACGCACTTCTCGCTGCACAATAAGGGAACGCAAAACCGCACAACATACCCCATATCTGTTTTTGCATCTTTAATATGTGAGGCAACCTTGAGATTTGCATATTGTTTTTTTTTTTTCTTCATTCTTTTTTTTTTTTTATTTGGCAGCGCTAAGTGTAAAATTGAATTTCCCCTCGCAGGATTAATAAAGTATATCTTCTTCTTAATGCCAGCAAGTGTTGGAAAATAAGTCTTCTTATCAGCCTCATGATCTCACCACACGTGTATGAACATAAAGAAAGGATGTGAAGGACATCCGGCTGCCAAAATCAACCTTTTTTTTTTTTATCTAATCTGTCCATCCAATCTGCCTATTAGAAGTAGCATTTCATTTCAAAACAAAATGCTTGAATTTGATTGGATGTCTTGAAGTGCCGACACAGATGTCCACTATCTGTCAGATCTTGTCATGTTTACATTTTTTCACCGAGGTAACTGGGATGTGAGGCTTCTTCCTTCTCGAACGTTGTGCTGGGGGAAAAAAAAAAAAGAAGGTTGAAAGGAGGGAAGTGAAGGACTTCGTGCTGAGCAGGCCTGATATCATTAAGGACTCTCCATGCGTTCTTGCCGTTCCTGCGCTCAAAGGGCACGTTAGCCCCAGGTTCATCAGCTAGTCATTGTTTGGGGTTGGCTGAGAAAAGGCTGCAGGGCCGAGGAAGGAGGAGAAGGAGGGTACATAGAGGGGGACCAGGCACAGGCTGTGTTTCCTATTTACCAGCAGGGAGGGGGGTACACAAACAATTCAGCCTGCTTCCACACACGTGTGCGTGCTCAGCCTTTTCTCCTGTCTCACACTCTCTCTTTCAGTTTAACACTCTGTACATGCCTGTCACACACTCAATATCTCTCTCTTTCTCACTCTCCCCAGTTTCCCTGCTTCCTCTGTATTCTGTTTACCTCCTCTACACAACTCCCCCTTCTCTTTCCCTTCTATTTCTCCCTCCCCGCCTCTTGCGCCATGTCTTAGTCCCCTGATTAGATTTGGCCCCGACGCTATCTCATTTGGCCCCGTCTGTGGCGTTGTGCCGCCGTGCCTCACAGAGTATCCTGGGAAGGCTCTTCGTCTGCGTCGCTGCAGCTGTAACCATGTTAGCTGTGCTTAGGATGTCACCGATGGTTTAACTTACAGACGTGCATCCGCCTGGGACCGCTCTCAGTCCCATAACAGTCTAATGGCAACAACAGCAACATTACTACATACACAGAGACACATGCAGTTATAAACAAGTACAAATACACCCAGGGAGAAGGAATCATGGCTTCAGGATTCATTATTTCTTCATGTAGTGTCTCTAGGATATCATTTAACGAGTCGTTATAAAGGTAGGAGTATTATATTCTTTGTGAGCTCTTTGTTTTTTTAGAACATTTTAGACTTGATCATCTAACAATGATTTTCATTTATTTTTCCTACTAATTAATGTCTTAATTATCAGACATACAGTATGTTGTAAATAAACAATTTGTAATGGCCTCTTATAGGTGATAAATATGTCTAAATGGTTTAGGGTTACATTGCTTGTTTTTTTTTCTGATAAAACCTAAAAGATTTAATTTATCGTGTTTTAAAAAAAAAAAAAGGAAAAGCTGAAAATCTTAACCTCAGAAGCTGCAGACTTACTCATGTTTGTCATTGTCCTCGGTTAATACCTTTATGTAAATGTTAATTCATAATATTAATTGCTTTTGTGTTTAAAGTCGCCTTGAAATAAAACTTCTGCTGTGGCCTTATGTATGTTCAACTGCAAAGGGATGGAACCAATCACAAGACAGAAGGCGGGACATAACATCGGGATGAATTTGATTTGATTGTTCGCTTCAACAAAGGTTTTTAATTGGTCAAAGAAGTAGTAAACGCCCCCTGAGTGCAGGACGAGTCAGGAAGAGAAGATACAGTCATTTTAATGTAAAACTACTCAGATCATAATTTTTGTATTATGTAATTATATTTTTTGTATTTCATGAAGACTTTAATAAACATTTTGACCACAATTCACCATTACACAACTTTTTCTCACTTATTAACACTTAAACTCTTGATTACACAATGCTGATCAAACTTCAGAGTCTTTAAATAATGTAAAGCATTGCATTGCTTCTTTTTCTTGACCTGAAGCTGAAATAAATTGAAGTTACAAAAAACAAAATCAGAATAGTAGAAGCTAACCCTGTCTCTGTTTCTATAACTTCAAAGGTTACTAAAAACTGTTATCAATCTCTTCAATAAATTCAGCATTAAACCACTGTTTCACACTTCATATAGGTGCTCATGAGGCATATACAGTATGTGGAGGGGAAGAAAACATGTTCCTATCTCTTTTTTCGGTCTACAGATTGCGTCAGTAATTAAAGCTCCACCTGAGGTAGCGTCGTGCTGATTTGATGAGGGTTGCCAAAGATGAAGAGAATGGGCTTGATACAGCAAAAAAAAGACCATTATATCACCAGCTTATTGCACTATTGTGCATTCCTCCTATGGGAGCTGGGCTTGTGTTTTTTTTTTTTGCTTGCCTTTATCACACACTCTCCTCTGTCTCTCCCTTCCCCTTCCCCTTCTCTCTCTCTCTCTCTCTCTCTCTCTTACATGCCTCCCTTTCTTTCTGTTTCTTCCCCCTTCACAACCTCGACTCCTGCAATAGAGCCTGTCAGCGCTTTTTTTACACTCAGTACTCGTCCCTTTGTTTCCTTACTGCACTTTCAGTTTCTATTCTTTTTCTATAGAACAGCTGAAATGTGTAGTAACCTTACAACAATTGGCTGGAGCTAATTTATGTCTTTTTTAAGTCTTTGGCAGAAGTACAGTGTGAAGAGGGTGTTTTGTGTTCGCTCTCTCGTCTTGTTTAACAACTATGGACTGTATTGAATGCAGGGATGAACACAACCCAAAATGTTTGCGCTTTATTGTTCTCCTGTGCGTATAATTAAACATGAATCACCGGTCCTACCGAGAACTTGTACGCTCACAACTTCTCTCTCACTCTTTGCCCCCTCTCGTTTCTTACTAGCCTTCAGTTTCTTCACTTTTTGATTGCTCTCCTTCTCTTATTCTCCATCTCTCCTTTTGTCTCTGTGAGTATCTCCCCCTCCTCCTCCTGCCTTTAACTCTCTTTCTTGCTCTTTCACTCCCCCTCCCATGTCAACTACACCTCTGCCAAACCCATCATTTCAGCTTCCTCCTACTCTCCTCCTTCTCGTGCTCTCCCTTTCCCTGCAAGCTATGTTTTGCCTTCTCGTGTCCCTCTCTGTCTCTGTCTCCTGCATCTCTCTCTCTCTCTCTCTCTGCCTGGCATCCCTCCTTCTATCTGTGGTGTGTATGTCCTGGCTCCAGCTTCTGTGGATATTAAGCTGTAACAGGCAATGCTCTGCATCGGTCTCTGATGTATGTATGACCTGCTTTCCGCCAGACTCAATCTCCAGCAGCCAGCCAGCCAGCCAGCCAGCCGGCCTGCCTGGATGCCTGCTTGTGTTTTCTGGGTTAACCCCTGCCAAGAGAAACAGTAGCCTTAGCCTGCATGCTACAAATAACACTAAACTCATAGCTTGAATCTTGGTACATGAACAGGTTTATCAAACTCTACCAACATTTCTTCAAAATCCAAAACGTGTGAAGATACTATTAGTATTATTGACTGTATAGTAACACAATCAACAGAGAATAAAGCAAATGTTTCGCTTATGAGCACAGCTGAAATCACATCAGAATGTTTATCGTATCTCTTTGAAGTTGTCTCTTTTCTTCAGCCTCTAATTGTACCTTTATCCTCGTGTCACCTTTCTCACTCCCTTTGTTGTATATCCTCTCGTTTTTAATTTGCAAAAAAATAGGTGAAAATAGACATTTTTCCTGTACGAAGCCATTCTTATTGTTGCTGACATGCATGAGTTCAATTAGCAGTCCTCGTAGCAACATAGCGCTTCGTAGTGTGCAGAATGTGACCGGGATACAAGCCGGTGTAAGGGAGGCACAGGGAACGACAGACACGCTCTTTATTTTGGGCAGAATTCATCGTTGCCTCAAGCATTTTTACAGAAACAAAAGGTTTATTCCACTCGTGATCTCCTTTTCTCAAAGCGAGATGATATACGGGAAGTTCTGCGACCTCCTCTTACTTTCCACCAGTAGGCGACACACGACGAAGACACCCTACAGCTACCCCGGCAGAGGGTCACCCGCCGTACCATGGATCCCCCATGGGACCATGTGTTGGTGTTCCTTCTCGCCGTCTCTCTCTCTCTCTCTCTCTCTCTCTCTGAGGTTGGCTCGAGCTTGCCCATGATTTCACCTCACTGTTGTTCCTCCTGCGTCCCACCCTGCTCGCATTGTTGTGCTGGAGAAGACAACGTGATCACCCGGGGCGATACACGGCTTTTGTTGATCAATGAGACACAGAGGACTTTTCAGAAGAGAAATAAAACTCAAAAGCTTGGTGTGTTGGGAGCAGGGGAAAGATCCTTATTATTTTGTGTGGGTATTATGAAAGCCTATAGTGTACATACTGTCTGAAAGTCATGGAGATAAACAGTGTTATTGAAGCACTTCTTAAGATTCGCCCTCGTGAATTTGGACAGGCAGAAGTTGTAGCAACTAGCAAGTCAATCCTTAAAGAGCAAATGATTTCCAACTATCTTAATATGATTTCCTGCATTGATTGGATATAATAGGTTGATGTAGCCACCTTGACATGTCCTATTGTTTTTGGACTATATTTTTAAAGCCTGGAGTACCATTTTCTTCGTTGTTTTTAGCCATATGTTACCAAGAGGTGATTTTTAAAAAAAATCGAGATTCTTATCTTCTGAGATATTAAATAAATTCATAACTTCCAAAAATCTCTATATTTTTTGGCTAATCAGTCACTCCCTACTAGGTGCTAGCGCTAGCTCTTTAACTTAGTAGAATGAAAAATGGAGTATCAAGAAATTCAGCCAGTCTCCCAGATGACTGGAGTAGATCCTGAAGTATGTACTAATTCAAAAATGGACTTTGAATCATGAATCATTTTCAATCGAAAATAGATTCTGAATCGAATCCTGACCCCAAGAATAGAAATCGAATCTAATTGTGAAACACCCAAACATCTCTATAACAATGCTAACCAATAACCAGAGTTTCTCCCTACTGCATGATAATCTATTTGTGATGGTAACTGACTGGAGATTTTTAAGACTGAAATAACAAAGAGAGTTTGCTGAATGTCGAGAATTAGCATCTCACTCATACACTCATTTTTAATTTCTATACCAACCGCCAACTATCAGGAAATGAAGACAAAAACAAAGTGGGAGATTCAGAGGTTGGAAGCCCCAGGCCCCTGTGTTATATCAGTCCATTGGGAGCCGTGGCATATGTTTCTCATGCTGCCTTTTATTTTCCCACTTTCCTGTTAGCCACATACACAAAAGAAATCCCCTCCAATAATTTTGATTTTGTTATTAACAGTTAAACGTTGGATCCAAGTTGTATTGGATAACAAGTAACTAAGTTTACTCACTGTTTCATTTAAGAACAGTTTGATGACTTTGACATGAATATCACCCATTGGCTATGTTCCTCTGGCAGCCACAACACGCCTCCGCTGTGTTTTTCATATGACAGTTGTGACTCATAGCTCCGTTGACCTCTCAACGGGGGGGGGGGGGGGGGGGGGGGTAGCTAACATGATCTGCTCATCCCAACCCTTGGTCCTGATGGATTTGTTGCTAACTTGCTCAGCGGCACAAGTGGGTGGTAGGAATGAGGGGGTGTGGTCCCAACAACAGACGCTCCCGTGGGCCTCGGCCGTGTGGAGGAGGGCCGAGCTGCTTCATAACAGACCTCGGAGCGCTGTGGAACGAGAGAGAAGCAACACATCAGCGTTATTTATGGTGTACAGGAAGATCATTACGGCCGCTTCAATCTTAGCCTGATGGATGTCTCTAAGTGCCTCCTCTCTTGATCTTTAATGGTACCTTGTAATCAATGGAATACCTGACCCCCACTGCCCCCCTCAACTTAATCCTCCTGCCATCTTTTTTTTTTTTACACAGGGGTCCACGTGGATTGAGTTTTAAAAGGAGGTAATTAAACCAGTGGCAGCTGAGAACTTATTATGCCGGTGAAAGAGGAGCTGCCTATATGTTGGCCCGCTGATCATTCAGAAGGTATCTTTAATCCCCCATAACATTAAAGGCTGGCTATTCATCAAGTCACAGGGCAGCTTTGTGCACTGAAAGGCTCCTGTCGCTGCCTTTTTTCCCCCCTGCAACATAATTGAAAATCCCCCCCTCCTCTTCTCTCTCCGTAGAACTTCACCTCAAATGGAAAACAAACTGGTATCAATAAATTAAGGCAACATCTCAGGATACAGTAAATGAACTGTTGCTCCTGGGCCCTCTTTTAAAGCCATTCCTCTGCCTTTACAGCATTTCAAAAGTGCATGTTAAAGCACATTGTTTTTTTGGTGAGCTATAAGCCCACTGGACACATTTATCCAACTCATCGTCATTATAGTTTAGTAATTAAAATAGCGGTCAAGTTGGGAGACCATGCAGAGGTTGCCGCTGTTGTTTAGCCGCTTTTCTGCTGGCACCACAATCATAGCTGGAGTGCCAACGGCCACTAAAAGGGTGTTTTCATGCTTTAAATTAGAATATTCATAAGCAGTGCAAATGGGTGGGATTGAAGAGCATTGTGCTCTCTTATACGAGGATAAAGGGCATCGTTTTAATGCTCTGTTTTGCTGTTAAGCTTAAACAAAAGAGCGAGCAGTATATGATAATTATTTGAATTGTTTGTTGAGGCCTTGATGACTAAAAGCGTCAGTTTTTGGCCTTTTTTTCTCCGAGGTTTTTCGTTCTTGATTAAAATGCAATATTTCAAATATGTGTCTTCCAGCTTTCATTCCTTTTCAGGGTTGTCTGTTTTGTGACCTGGCAACCCACCATTTCCCATCAAGCATGCAGCACAGTGTCACCATTATCACTGTTATTTATTCACATGAGAATGCTGATGTGGGAGACGGATCTGGTTCAGGCGAGGTCTGATAGAGCATGACTACCCTGCAGCTATATCACCAGTCTGATGGGGATTGGAGCTGGGGAGTTCTGCCATGTTCCCTTTGTAGCGAGTAACAAATGTCTCTGCTACTGATGTGGTAAAAGCTTTTCCTCCTTTGTCACCTTCGCTCTTGGTTGATCCCTGGCATCCCAGCGCTCCATCACGATACAGTTTGGCCTGGGAACCGATGACCCGTGTTATTGGTTGGCAAGGCTTCTTCTCTTCGAATGGGGTGTGGGCTCTTTTCCAGCCTCCTCTTCTTCTAATCCAGCAGCCCCTTTTTTTCTCTGTGTTTATCAGTGACTCCCGATGTAAGAAAAAGACCCATAGGTATCGCTGAACTGTAGGTGTTGTTGAAGACAGAGCCTGATGTATTGTGAAAGCTGCCTCTTCCTCTCTGTCTTTTTTGTATTCTCCCCCACTTGCCAAAAAGTTTTAGACAACATGCTCTTTCCCTCTTCATCAAAGCGGAGCCGGGCCAGGGAGAAGGAGGAGGAGAAGGAGGTGAGAGAGAGGGAGAGAGCGAGCGAGGGAGAAAGAGAGACAGAGTGTTAAGTGAGAGAAGTTTGGCGGCTGAACAGCCATGAAATACAGCCCTCCAACGGTTATTGCTGCAGTAAAGGCAGATACATAAAATACAAAACAGAGACTGGCGTGTCTATTTATGGACCAGATTATCGGTGCATTAATCAGGCTCGCTATTTGGCACACGCACCCAAGAAGTCTGGTTTCTCAAAGTGTGAGGCTGCTTTATGGGCTGTGTCAGATCAATGGGCGATTCACTCACACACCAGCAACATCCACATTACTTATGGTTAAACTTTCCCTAACCACAAAACTCTGACAAGACTTCTAATAACAGTCAAGAAAGAATCATTTTGAAGAAAACTGGTTAGGTTTGTTTCTTGCATTTTTGAATATTATATGATTATTTTTCTAAACGATTCAGTGTCTAAATGAATTGGTAACTGTAAATGGCTGAACAGCTGAACAGTAATCAGTTGGTTTTTTTTTACTGTGAATTGGAGTCTTCTCTTCTCCGTGTAGGGACCTATAGATAGTTTTATTTTACCCATAACAGGTTTCTGATTGTGCGGACTTAAACAAAAACATTTGCTTAAACTTTATTAGAATGTTACACTTGCAAATATCTATATTAAATAAAAATGGACTGAACCTATGTTACTTTTTTCTTTTTGAAATCCTTGTTTTATAGTTGTAATGGGACGTTTCTTGCACTGTCGCACTGTCATGGTGTTACCTGTTGTTGCCGTGAAGGTGCTATATTTCAACACCAGGCGCTGTCCACAGTCTGCTGCGCTTCAAGCTATCACGCTGTTCCATGGTGTAAATGTTTGTCTCTGTCACTGATTGTCACGCCGTTGATGTTTAGAAAATAATCAAATAAGTGAAAGTCACACTCAATATAAGCTTGCGGGCCAGATACTGATTGCGAGGTGAGAGCTCAAAGTGGATGTGTCCTCGTTGGACGTGGATTCTTTTTGCCGCAGATTTGACAAATGGCATCATCTAAATTACCAGGGTCTCCCAAAGGGGAAAAGTTACAATTGGTTTAGGTTTCCAGTGCAGTTGCCATTGTTTCTGTCTGAACATGATGTGACGTGAGGTGACTTCACGTGCGGTTGTGGTGGTTGCCTCCATTCTCCGTGGTTGGCTTGTTTATACCACGGTAATTAATTTCAGTGGTTACCCCTACAGCCTTATATTTAAAAAGAAATACTCTCACATTTGTTTCCCCAATGAAATGGTGATTAGGACTATTAAAATGCCATCAATAGAGATTAAAGTGGTGGCCTAAACTTAGTAATTGAGGTTACCCTTTGATTACCACGCCTAGTTTTAAACAGAAACAAATTCTCTATGTTTGATTTTTTTTTGCTCAAGCGACTAAATTGCCTTTGAGAACTGAAGGGGTTAACCTTTTTTTTTTTTTCCCAATCCAGCTCGAAGGCCTTGTCCATTATGTGTCATTGTTTTCACTCCCGTCAGCCTCACAACAGGTCTCCTCTGTTCTCTCCCTCTCTCTCCTCTTTGCGCTCTCTCCCAGCTCTCTATAATATTATCTCTCTCAGTGAGGCTTTAGGCTCTATCTCTGCTAATTAGAATTTAATGGACCAAAAGTGATTGGTGTACTTCCAGAAATAAAGTGGCCTATTCATATGTAAAGCAAACAAACAGTACTTGGTATAGAAGTATTGTTTGGGTGCGTCTCTCTCTCGCCGGAGTCACAATGACGCAGAGACGAGGGATTATACTGGGCTAAGAAGCATATTTAAATGCATGAGTTTTTTTCTCCTCTTTTATCGCACTTATTAGGAGCAAACACATAATCTCTGCAATTGAATGTCCTGTAATTTTTCTTCAGCATATATTTTACTTCCTGCCGTGTTTGCTTGACTTTGCTCTCCCCCCCCCCCCCCCCTACTATGGCCCCTGAGTGGGTGCCCATTCCTTGGACCCTGAGTAATCATCATTATAAAATGATAAGAGCGCTACTCCGACTGCTCCCTGTGGAATGAAGCATTAGAGACATTTGTTCTTGAGGCCTGCCCACACAGTGGTCTCACTGTCTCACACACTCATTAACACTGTTTCTCTCACCCTGCTTTTTTATTTTCTCTCCTCTTTTCCCTCCACGTTACATCCCCCTGCTGCTCCCCTCGCCTTGTTTCTCATACTGGCATAACTGATGGCTCTAATTTGTGTACTTTAAAGGGCCAATTCATAGAAGGTACTTAGGCTGGATAAGGAAATTGAAATGAATGACGGCGGCCTTATCAAAACCCACCTCCCCCTCCCCTTGCACTCATCCCTGGGCAACTGAGAGGTTTCATTGCATTAGAAGAACACCATCACAGCCGGAATGTAAATGCAAATCTAAATGCCTCGACGCTATTGAAGGGCCCCCTCTTTATAGAATCAATAATCATATGCAGACCTGGAGCGGAGAGACTAAGTATTACTACAGGGAATTGATATACGCACGGTTGTTTACACGTTGCTATCAGGAGAGGTTTGCTCACACAGGGACAGCAGAACAAGACTGCTTACACACCATAGCAGCGGAAAAAAGGATGTGCATGAACATAATTTGGTAAAAAGGGTAGGCAGAAAATATAGATTGACACTCGCTTTAATTCAAACATTAACAAGATCCAGCTCGCCTGTTCTCAGAGCGTAAATGATGCTGTCCAATTTTCCATTAGCTTGAGTACATGAAGCAAGATACACGTACTGTAAAGTGTCATATTCATGATGCATGGGCGTTTTGTATTTTTCTACACTGTAAAAAACAAATTGAGTTTACAAATAGCAAGAGTGCTCCTTTACCCGACCCAGATGAAAGACTTTTCAGGTTTATTATTTGGGGGCTTTTTATGCCGTTGTTCGGAGATAGGGCAGTAGGGAGAGAGAGAGTGGGGAATAACATGCGGGAAAGGAGCTACAGGTCAGACCCCAGCTCAGGGAAGTACAAGTTGGCGTGCCCACTAACCACTAGGCCAACAGCGCCCCCAATGAAAACTTTTAGGCCTCTTTTTTTAAAACAGCAAAAACAAAAAACAAAAAAGAGTAGCTCTGAACTGCACCATGGAGGGCACTTATGATTTAATCGTTGGCCAATCTGCTTTTAAAAGTTATGTCAAACCACTGGATTTTATTATATAATCTCACCTGTAGCTTCACAACTTCTTTTCTTCGTTGTTGTTTTTTTTCTCCAAAATATCCCTGTTTTTTTTTTTCTGTTGGTTTTCTGTTTCGGTTTTTTTGACCACTGCCACAGTTCTGGCCCAACAGCTGTGGAACTCCCTGCTGGCAAATTCAGTGTCCTTTTTTTAATTGTCCTCCTAAAACTCAATTTTATTTGTTGGCATGTTCCAACAATTGGCTTGTTGTGCTCCTTCTTACTGATATTTAATTGATGTCTGTAACTTGTTTTATAAAAGAGCTTTATAAAGAAAGTTATCGTTTTTAGGAGCCATGTGTAACTCCTGTGCTAACTACTTCAGTACTGACACTGTTACCTCACAGTAAAACAGTGAGTTTGTTTATACATGAGAGTGCAGTAGATATCTTTTGTGTTCTTCAGAGTTGATCTGCTCACTAAAGATGCAGCTTTCTTAATAGAAGGCAATTAAGACTGCAGTCAACCCTGGCTGAAGCTCACAGCATGCTGCCAGTGCTGGCTTGATTGTTTTATTTAAAGCTGTGGAGCTACAGTAGCACACTGGTCTTTGACCAGGCGTTACATTTAGCTTAATTGTAATTTGTATATTTATTTTAATCTGTAATGACAAGAAAACACTTTCAGTAAAGCATTGAAGTGAAGAACCTGGAGTTGACACGTCAGCGATATGTTTCCGGCTCTGCATTTTTTGGAAATAATACGGAGTCACACTAACGTTAGGCAATATTTAGAAGCTCTAAACGTTCTCTAAAGAGCTCCAGGTTAGATGAATTGGTGATTTATTGCCTATACTTTGATCAGTCTAAAATGAAATAGTTTTCTGCACCCTTGTGTTCTGAGAATGAGCCACAGTGTTTGGTTTAGGTCAGCACCTGGTTGAGTAAAGTCTTCTAATACAGCAGGAAAATGGACTCTTTCCTTTAAAGGAGCACAGCTGTCTTGTTTTCTCTTCATAAATGTTTGGGACATTAGTATGACAACCATGTTGTTCATTTTCAGACATGTTTCCCATCAGCTCTAAATTAAAGACAGGTGATCTGAGATTATTAGTCACTGAGACAGATCGAGATCAGTTACCTTGAAAGTAATTTAATAACCTCGTGCAAATGATGCTTGACAAAATTCTCCTTGATGTAAAGGGACAAGATTTTATTATCTCAAACAAAGATACTAGACTGGTTTATATGCCTCTTTTTACAGCGTGTTTAGAAAGTGCCATGTGAAAAGGGCTGATATCCTCTTTCATTAGGCAAATAATCAAGTAGCTCCTTAATGTAGCGTTGTAACGCTAAATTTAGCAAAGCATTGTCAGAGCATATAGGTCTCAGCACATATCTTTATACAGCGCTGTCCAGTGAAGTGCAACGGTATGTTTTGACGCCTCGGCCCGGCTCAGCACGGCCCAGTGCCCAGTAATCACTCCGCTATTGGAGGGCTGGCATCAGCGGCTGCGCCCTCCTCACCCCCAGCCCAACCCCCCCACCCACAGCCCAAACAGCAGTCAGAGAGCTCTTGACAAATTGGAGCGAGTTAGCCACTCCTCAGTTCATTGCACAGCCCTGAACGCTGGCGAAACAACAACAAAATATAAAGGCACATAAAGGAAAAAGAGAGCATCGTCAGTTTCTGTCTCTGCTGGCTGTCTCCTCTCCTCTCCTCTTTTCTTCTTCTTCTTCTTCTTCTTCCACTCCCTTGTTCTTGATCCCTCTAACCCTCAACTTGCATCTTTTTTTCTCTCTCTCTACCTCACGCACACGCTGCCTTCAGAAGAGGTGTGTTGGTGCTACAGCTGGGCTCGCTTGCTCGCCGTGTCATGCTCAGAAATCAATCAGGGGTTAAGCTCACACCTTTTAACGAGCTCTTCTCCGAGGAACGCCTCAGCCATGTGCTCGGGGCAGGCCTCCGCCAGAGGTACAAACGCCTTGAAAAACGCAGAGCCGCGCCGAGGAGACGCGGGGAAGAAATAGAAGAAAGACAGCGGAAACTGAGAGCATATTTTGAGGAAGAACAAAAGGAAGAAGGGATGGAGACAGATGGAAAAGAGGGGAAACAGGGGTGAAGGCATTTATCAAGGTGCTGGGCCTCCTGCAGCACACAGGTGTGTGGTTCACCAGCCCTCTCATTGGCTATGCAACCAGGCCCTAATGGTGGAAGGCATCGAGATGAAGTGAGGCAGAATCGTCGCAGGGATCACCCTGGAAAAGACTGATACGTTCCCTGACTTATCCTCACACAAAGGCAGCCATTTTGTTCTGAAAGTCCCCCCCCCACTAAGAAAGTAGATCTTCTCTTTCCCGCCGTTTATTTCCTTGTAATTCGTTTTATCGTTGTTGTTGTGCACCTCAGCCCAGCTGTTCTCATCGAGACTGGCAATTAATGTAATTTATTCGTTTGTGAGTTTAATGGCCTCAGGTGAGACCGAGACACAACAACAGCGGAATGAAAAATGCCGGCTGCTTGACAAAGGCTTTTTCCGGGCTTCGGTTGAGGCCTACGCAGGAGTTGCTTTGACAAATACGGAGCCCTGGGAGCCGTCGGAATCACAGTTGGAAAGGCATTCTCCCAGTTTTGTTCTTCCACTTGACTGAGGTAGGAAGGATTAAAGGTGAAACACGAGTAACACCTAAGGCAGCACAGTTTGAGTCTACCGGTTCTTCTTCCGCTCAGCCCTTCCTTCTTCCTCTTCACGTTTTAGTCG
The DNA here is from genome assembly GCF_963584025.1 of Labrus mixtus. Lineage (NCBI taxonomy): Eukaryota > Metazoa > Chordata > Actinopteri > Labriformes > Labridae > Labrus > Labrus mixtus. The sequence goes on along the minus strand of NC_083634.1, from coordinate 12,973,043 downwards.
CTTCTCGCTTCCTTCTCCGTCTCTTTCATTTTGATTTTCTTCCATAGATGAGTGAGTAAAGCTGTCAGCATTTAGACCCGGCTAAAAGTTTGACACACAAAGAAAATCACACCCTTCATATTTCTTTATCCCTTCAACCATTTCTGACTTGACAGCTCAGTGTTAGCCCTGGAAAAAAAAAAAAAAAAAAAAAAGGCTCTTTATTCCACTTTTGTGTGCTCTTTAAAGCAGTGTTACTTCACTAGTCAAGTGTTTAATATTGATAGTGACAGACTGAGACGACATACAGCATGCGGTGTCACTAAACCGTGTAATTATTGACAGTGATCACATGATCATCCAATCACTGTCACGCTCCTCAAAGCTGTTGTCTTACCGTAATTGCCGCCTGGATGATGGCGGCACCGTCACCCTGAAAGAGACCCGTCCTATCACCCACAAAATGCATCATGGGATGAAAGTGATTGCTCTGAATTGTAAGTGATTAGAGTTTGTCTAGACGTCTCAGGGAGTGATTGGATTGATTTGATGCCAGCGAGTCGATCGGACACTGGCACAGAATCACTTTTTAACTCTTGCTTTTGTCTCCGTGCTGGATTGATGCAGCTGATAGTGTTTATGTCATGGTTTCCTTTATTCCTGATGTATATCTCTGTTTTTCTTCATAATGGCAACATACTTATTGTTATTCTTTATCAATAGGCTCAGTGTTACATGTGCTTTAAAGGAAGAATGTGCAGCATTGTACACGTAAATACAGCAGATATCAAGCATATCCTCTGTAAATGTCTCTCTGAGTCACGACCATCTACAATGAGTGAGAAGCATGAGTCCCCCTGGCTGTGTTGTTGTCGGAGCTGTGTTTACATCAGGGCACCGTATGTTGTTTATTTAACATCTTGCAAACTCAGTCACAAAGTTAAGTGCCCAAGAGGCCCTGAGTTTGAGGGATTTCATTATGAAACTGGATGATTTGTTCTCAACCCACCGTGGATGGTCAAATCCCTTGACTCTCTACGGCCAGATGGACTGATAAGGTGTCTAGATGGTGTAGGGTATGGAGGAATGCAGAGACTGCTTGACACTTACAAAAGCAGGATTTCAAACTCTTAACAGTTTTGTGAACTGAACAAAAAGTGGCAAAGTAAACTCTGATGTTCTGGGCCAGTAAACATGGAAAATGTGATGTTTCTTCCAATTATATTGCCCTTATACAGGTCTGTAATGAATGGCTACACTCTTCATAACTATAATTATTGTTGTTTGCTAATGGGCCCATGTCCTGCACAGACTTGACAAAGTGCCCTTGGCGTGTCCGAATTAATGGTTCAAGCGCCTATAAGATTATGTCTGGAGAGCTGAAGCGAATTCTGCCAAGTGGCACCCATCCAGCAGCTCCAAGACGTCGGGCGTCATAAAGTGTGCCACACTTTAAGTTGAAGCACCTCAAAACAGGTCATTTAACTATCGCAATTATCATTAAAATGATCCTGTGCCACTTCTGACACCATGTTCAGAAATGAATTAGAATGTAGCTGACATCCTTTTATAGGTTAAAAGGGATAATTTACCTGATGCACACATCAGAGGACTCTATTAGGCTACTTGTAAATCCATTCATCTGTTTGGGGATGACTCATTTCCCCTCCTGTGCAGCCATTACTCTCCCTACTTGCCAATCAAGCACATGTTCCACTTTAGCAGACGTGTGGCTCTCATTTTACCATGCATTACATTCCGCGATTCATCCAGAAAGGAAACCAGTACTGTTTGATTTTCCCAAAATGTTCTAATCAAGTTTGTCAAATTGCTTTTTAGTGCGAGGGAGTGATTACAGCAAAATCTGTCAAACAGGGGAAAATCTGCACAGGCAAAAAATGCAGGATGTTTTCTTCCACTCAGCTCATTTGTCATGCATGGAACAAAAGCAGAGGGGTTTCAAGGACGAGGTTTTAGACACGTCTGCTCTATTGATTGGTTAACGAGCCTGCATTCAGACCACTTCCACATCGAGGGGTGAGAGCCGCACAGACACAATGGAGCATATTTCCCCTGCTCACAATGCGGGCATGTGGTGGTCTGCTGCCTGCGGAGGAAACAGGCCCACACTCAGGCCCTCTGCCAGGGATGGGATGGGATGGGGGGGGGGGGGGGTACCGCACCGCAAGAGGAAAGGGTGGAGAAGGGAAGAGGAGTTGAAGGAAACACTGAGAGACAGAGGAGGTGTGGGAGAAGGATGGATCAAAGCAAAGGGGGGAATAGGAAGTCCAAAGGAGAGCGGTGCAGGGGGTGTAGGTGAGAGTAATGGTCATAAAGGAGGAAGAAAGTGTGTTAATATTTTTAACAAGCAGGACTGCAGGGTTTAAGAGGACTGGAATGAAATGAAGAAGGACTCAGATGGTATAAAAAGAAGGCTCCACAAGACAAAACAAAGAGAGAGGAGCTTTTATACTGTAATATTGGCGCGGTTGGTTTTTGTTGGAATTGGCAGAAGATTTGGTTCTACAGAGAGAAAACGAAGCATAAACACATAACTGTTAGACAGATACAGAGATGAATCAGGAGCCAAATGCAGAAACAAGCTAAAGACAGCAATGAATAGCCTGAAAATAAACAAATGAAGTTATTTTAATGGATGGCAGTTAGTGGAAGAGAAAATTCAAACATTCAATGGCAGTGTAGGTGTGTTTGATAACCAGTTGAAAAGTCCTTTAAAGAGCTTTAAAGAGATTTACAGATTTACTGTCGGTCCACAGAAATGCATGAGGCAAAATGATATGGTGTTGTAATTAGCGATTTAAGAGCATCAGTTGTAAAGGTGAAAACCATTAAAATGTGGTTGGGCTCTTTAATATAAAATGGCATGTTCTATGTTATAAACAGCTCATGTGTTTTCTATTAAAATTTGAATACAGAGAAACTGGAAACTTCAGTTGTTTAATAAATGTAGTGGAGTGAAAAATCTAGTCGTTAGCTCTGAGATGCAGAAAATCAGACGCCTAAGTCACAGAAATGAAAGGGCCTACCTGTCTGAGGCACAGGAATTGTAAAAAATGTAATAGAAGTATTTTGTACGTCCTCTTTCTCTCCAGCTTTGTTATCTTCACCCTGAACCCATCATGCCCCCCCCCTCCCCCCCCCCCCACACACACACACACACTACTCCCGTCCCCTCAACTCTTTAAAAATACAGTCCGTCTTGTGCGCTTGCCTTCATCGCATGTGACACGTTACCGTTTCTCGCGCTCGCCAGTAAGCTGCACTGTGTCCTCCCGGCTTGTCTGAACAGTCTGTACCTCATGCCTGTCCGTCTGACTGTCTTTTTGTGTATCTTTCATCGTCTTCATCTTCAGTTTGCTTTAACCAGCCTGTCTCTATTTCCCCCTCCCTGAAAGTCTGCTTTTGCTGTCTGTCACTTGTTATCTTGTCTTTTCTTTTTCTCATCCATTCCAGGATGAAAACCAGTACCAGCCAATCATTTTAGGTAAACCGGTGTCAAAATCCAGTTGAGGACGATGGCTGTCCACCAATGACTCTTCTTCTGCACAAGGTTCCTTCTTGTGAAACAGAAAATTTCCCTTTCAACAATTTCCAAGTGCCAGCTAATTGGTGGAGTAGTGTGTGGTTTTGTAAATGACATTTTTAAAAGAGTAACATCGAGACATGTCCTACACTTTTATTGAAATGAAACACAGTTGGACACAGGAGGAAGTAAAGCATCATTCTGCAAAAAACTCCAAACACATGCATGTAACAGACAGAGAGGAGAGCAAGCGGGGTGAAATAGAGAGAGCAGGCTAGCCCGCGAGACTTGATTTGTTGTCCTGTCCTCCTCCTACGCTGCCAGCTCACTGTGTACTTCAGTCCAGGGGACGGGGTCATGAGCTCAACTCAACACTCAGAGGCTGACCTCCCCCCCCCCCCCCTTCTATGTCTGGCTGTTCTGTGCGTGTGTACAGACCACACAGCGAGCTCTCAGCGCCCCCATCCCCGCTCCCGTACTCAGATCTCATTTTCGTGGGCCGTAAAACATTGAGTTGTTAAATTTCTTTATGCGTCCTGCTCCCCTCGCCGCCCCAGAGGGCTCCCGGTGCGTTTTAAATTGAATGATTGCCTGCAGCTCCCGGATTGTTTAACCTCTGCGGTGGCACTGGCTCTTCTGTAGGACTGTATTTTTAGAAGTTTTGCTCATGTTTCCCCCCCCCCTCCCCCGCTCTCCACCTGAGGTAACACAAGGGGGAGGAAAAAAAAAAGTCAGTTTCTGGGGAGGTCCTCGATTGCAGGTGTGTTGCACGTGCCAAAAAAAACGCCTTGAGCTGTGCATGCATGAGAGACTGTGCAAGTGTGTGCATGTGCATGGGACAACGACTACCGTTTTCCTTATTTATGACCCTCACCTCTGTCCACGCTGCCGATTTGTCGGTGGCACTGGGGGGGGGGGGCATGAGGGAGGTAAAAGAGGGGGGAAAAAAAGCAATCGGGCGATTCCGAGGTGAGCGCTGTTCCAGGCCCGTTAGCTTTTATAGCCCACTAAAGAAGAAGAGAGAGAGAATGAACATCCTTCCTGTCTTGATTGACTTCTCCTCCTCCGCTCCTTCGACAAGCTCCTTTTCGACACTCTCTTAAGTAGCAATAATGGACATTTTCATATCTACCCTGGAAGAATTTCCCCCAGGCTGTAGGAAACCAGCAAAAATAAGTACGACAAATTACCCCCCATAATCATACCTGCTCTGTGAGGTTATTATTGTAGATTTAAACTGCTATATTTTGATGTCACACATGGCGAGACGGCCTCTTGGGCCTTATCGGGGAAGCCAGACATGTAATAAAGAGCAAGTAAGTGGTAATTACACACTGATAACTTTGGCAAGGACACAAAGAGGTTTTGATGTGAAGTTGTAAATGTGACATGGAGGTCATGTCCTGCAGCACCAGTCTCCGGCTTGTAAACACTCGCTGCAAACCCTGGCTTTGTTTGCTCACACTTTTGTTTGCCTCCTCATTAAGTCATATTAGTCTTATTACAGTTTCTTATGATGTGATGCAGATCGTTACAGCGGGAAATGTGACTTTGATCCTGTTGTTGTGTATTTGCATGTCTGTTTTTTTTTTTTTTTTTCCCAGTCCCCCGCTGTTTCTGTTATTTCGTATGTTTTATGCAATGTATGCATATCTCTTATCTACTGTTTATTTGTATTTGTCGGCACTTTTTTGACAGCATCTTGCTGGTTTGCAGCTCATACTAGTTTACCCTGCCTTCCATTCCTACTGTATGCAATAAATGAGAGTGCAGAGGGAAAGAGCCCCGGCCCACGCTTGTGATTCAATGCGCACACCCCCATGGACCAAGGCTTAGGGGAGGGCATGTGCTGATGAAAAAGTAATGTAGTGTGTCTGCAAGGTACTGCTGGCTTTTCCCTCTCGCTTCTTCGACTCCAAAACCTCGTTTCCCCATACCAACCTGGGACCTCTTTAGCTAAAAACAGCCCCCCAGAATGCTTCCCTGTCGCTTTGTTTTTGTCTGGTCGTCTTTTTTTTACTATATTTCTCACGAAGAGGCCTGTTTAAGATGTCTTTATTACTACAGTGTTTAAAAAAAAAAACACTAGGCTGAGTCTGTGTAATGTTTTTAAATTCTTCTCAACACAAGGAGTGATCCAATGCTGTGGGTCAAATAGAGAAAATCAACAAATTAAGACTGTTTTACTAATACCTCCGTCTTATTTCGACGGCTTGTTCTAAGGACTTTGATTACACAAAAAATGTTTTTTTTTCAAAGATCTTATAATTTGTTGACTTTGAAAAACAAAACTTTAGCTGGCTACACGTTAAAGTTTTTATCTGATATCGAAACATTCTTAAATAAATACTGATATCTCTCTACCACCAACAAAAGCAAACAAGACGATCAGAGGAAAGATGGAGATGGATCTTTCTTTACAGTTTTTCTATATTTAAACAGGTCAGATGTGAACACAGGCTGCCCGCTTGAAGGACTACAGCCTTCACACATGGAGCACTAGCCACTAGGCTAGTTACACTACGCTGTCATGTCGCCTTCATGCTTGCTTTGTTTACATTTTTCAACTTTATTGAATACTGCTTCAATATGTGAACATTTGTTTGCAGTTATCCATAAAAAAAAATCAAGCTGTGGAGTTTGTAATATTTCCAATAAATTATCATCAAACTAGCAGTGGTTTCAATAAAAAAAAATGTTTTCGCTTCCTAAAGGTTTTTTTTGCAAATCATGAAGTAATAGAATAAAACATAAAAAAAGGTAAAACAAATTTGATTTTCTTTCTTGACCTCTTATTCTCCGTCTGGCTCCTTAATTTATCTGGATCCACTTAATAACTCTGATTTGTGTGCCATAAGAGGGTCAATTCATAGAAAGTGCTCCTTGATAATAGAAAACGTGAAATGAAAGGAGACAGCCTCATCAGCAGAGTTTGTCTTTGACTTACACTCCCTCTTATACACACACACACACACACACACACACACACACACACACACACACTTCCTCTAAGAGCCCCAGTGAGGGGAAACTGTAGCCTCACCTGAGACTGTCACAAGTGAGTCACTTAAAGTAACAGCAGCCTCGTGATTGATGTCCTCTGTGTTCGTGTGTGTGTGTTTGTGTGTTTGAGTTGGGGTGGGGGTGGGGATGGGGGTGGGGGGTTTGTAGAGGGCAGACGGGGGATTGATATCGCACCAGAGAGCGGTGGACCAGGTGAAAGAGGAGAGGAGGAGCAAGGTGGTAGCTAGGGACTTGTCCCGCAGCGAGCAAAATCTATCTTCCTCACTTCTTCTTCGGCCAACGCTCCTCTGTCCTTGGACGGGGAGTGCTGACTCGGCAGGGTTTGTCTTTGTCCCCTTCCAAAAAGTACCAAGACTGCAACCTTATTACAAAAGTTTACTCAAGGACTCGGTGCTTACAAGAAACTCTTTTCATTTAGACTCAAACAAAGCTGGGAAAATGCTTCAAGAAATCGCAAGAAAATCAAATCACTTGTTTTGATTGGACATTGAAAGACTAAAATAATGATCCATTTGAATTGCTATTGGTAAAATAAAACTCATCAGTGGTTCTTCTGGATGTTTCTGCTTCCTCTATTTAAAATCCCCATCAGTTAATCTGCATTGTTCTATAAACACGATCCTTTACCAACAAACCATTTCAATCCACTTCCCCAACTCGCTTGCCAATTTCCTTAAGCACACAACATTGTGGAGCAGTCTTGAATTCATATGCTCCACTATGTATATTCAGCATCGCGCTTCCTCCACAGGGGAGCCAAAACCCATTTACTGGCCGGGCTCGTTTGGCAGTCATGGCTCCGGCACATACAGAACAGCACATTAGCATAAAACCGGGGCACATGCGTGTGGCAAAGGGGGCCAGAAAGAGACGTAATTGCTATTGACAGAATTAACAAACACATTAAATCCCCACATTAATTAGAAAGTCAAATGTAAAAACTGTCAGGAGTGGCAGACAGCTGTCATCCATCATCCCTCTCATCGGAGTTTCATGGTGATTCCTTTTCCCGGAATGTGCTTCGCTTTGCTGCGGACTTGAAGCGCAGCGTGTTTTCATTATTGTTTCCATGTGCGTCGTGGTCATTCTCAGTACTTTGCAGTGCGGCTACTGTGGAGGGGCCGCGGTCAGGTCGACCAAATGAGCTCAACATGGCAGTTTAACCTTAAGACAGCTGATTGGTCCATTATTTCTGCTTTTTAAATAAATGATTAGTTGAATAATTAGGGATACATCAGTCCTCATTACCAAAACAAACAACTGTCGATTTGAATTAAAGTGGACAAATTGGATGACGTCACTCATCACCAAACAATGGGACCACAGTTCTTTTATGATGTCTTTTAATTAACAATTCCAAATGATTCTTTCTGATTTATTTATTCCTTAAATGTCGTTTTTTTATACCAAATTGACGTAATCTCTCTCTTCTCTTTTCCATGTTCCTGTTTACTCCACTGGTGGCCTGGATATTCCATCTCAGGTATTTGTCTCTGTTTTATTCTTGCATTGTCACACACACACACAAAAAAAAAATCCTACATGAAATCTCCTTTGAAAAAATGGAGAAAGTTTTCTGCAATCAAACTCAAAAAATGAAATTAATAGAAAAATCTCCACAAAAGCATTTCAAGGCCTTTACCTTAACCTTGTTGTTCACTTGTTATTTAAATGTATCATGTTATCGGGATGGCTGTTACGTTGGATCTGCTTCAGGGAATTGTAGTCCTTAACCCTTTTGCCCACATTTATGCCCCAAACACATGAACATTTCCTTCAATTCAAAATGTAGTCCTTCAGAATGTAGTCCTTGCAATCCTCTAGAGGAGTGTCTGCTCCTTCTCACGACCCCCTCTTTGCTGTGACCCCATCCCACACACTCTCTTATAACGTTAATCAACGAGGCTTCTTTCAAACACAGCGCCACGAGGTGAGTAAAAACTGAGCGTTTTCTGGATCCAGTGGGTATTCAAATTGTTGTTTACCCTCACATTGTGTTTGTTTACATAATGCCTGTAGGTTAGTGGTTGTTGCTTAGCTGCTCATGTCCTGGAAGGGTCCCCAACATCACACCAAAAACTGATTTAACACAGACTGTCTGCTTCTGTTGCTCTTTCTTTCCCAAATGTCTCACTCCTCCTGACGACTCGAAGGAATGGCAGTCAGCACACTGATGCCTTTGTACACACAGCGTCATGGTGCCCCGCGCGTGCTAGCAAACTCCGTCTGTCAAGGAGGTTAGGATCACATGTTGTCGCGTCTGAACTCTGGCGCAAGGCTTTGTTGAGGAACATGTGCACGGCGCCAAGCTTGACCTCCGACAACACGCCTGTTAGTTCCACTGAAAGCTGAGCTGCCAATCATGAAACACGATGTTTGATGATATAAATACACACGGCAGATTTTGTTTGTGTCTCTGACTCGATTACAAATATGGAGGAGTAAATCTGTCTCTTTAATTTCTCGTTGGCTTGTTTGACTTTTCTCATCTGTTTCTTTTTTTTTAACGATAAGAAACCAAGGCATGAGAGCAGTTAAAATATCAAAAAAAGGTGCTTCTGGATTACAGTGGTGGAGACATGATGAGTATATGAGCTACTAATCAATCTCAAGTGACCAAATGGACAGGATGTAGAAACGCTGTTATGACATTGTGCATACATCCCTCTGTTCTTCCCTTTTCATATTAAACGGCAGCATGATTGATTCAGCCCCGTGTAAAATTCCTATTGGTCGCTGCCAATGATAAAGTGACCGTATTTCTCATTTGAGGACTCCCCAGACATTCGCCCTTTGAGAGAAAAGGTGAAGAAAAAAAAAAAAATCTCCCTCTCTGACTTCCCCTCCCTTTTTTTTTTTTTTTTTAATCCTCACTCTCTCTTTACATGTCCAATCGTTTATCTATCCGGCCCGCCAAATTCATTTCAATTAGAACCCGTGCCAGCTTGCCTCGCTCTCCTTTATCGATTGCTGCCCCCGGCATCGTGGGGCACGAGCGCTTCCAAGACCAACGATGCTATTATCAGCACACACATGAGCATAAAAAGCATGTGTAAACGTGTGTGTGTGTGTGTGTGTGTGTGTGTGTGTGTTGTTTACAGACTTCACCCCGGACTCGGCCACAGCGGGCACCTTCTCCACTGCGATCAACAATAAATATGAGCAGTGGCAAACAATTACCCCCTTAACGAGGGATTAATTGTGTCAAGATGGAGTGAGGTCGACACAGAGGTCGCTTAGCGCCGTACATTCCTAATGTGTTTATTTTCATTCGTTAGGAGCATTAGTCTTTTCTTTAGTAGCACCACTGTCCATTGATTGGAGCTTGTATGAGGGTGTGCGTGCCTCCGTGTATGTATTCATGCGCCTGCAAGTGTGCACACTGCTCAAAGTAATATTATGAGTGCCTGAGCATAGAGCCGGCTATTGACTCCTGCAGGATCAATATTATAAATGCCTTTAACGGAGGCAGTTAAACTCATTTGTCATTTATTGGTACTGGTAGCGGGAGGGGGGACGGGGACGGGGGGTGACAGTGCTCCGAGAAGCGACAAATGTATCAATCTATCGCAGTGCTAACTTCCCTTGCCGGCCCTTCTAAGTGTGTCATCATCCAGGAGTCATAACTTGAGGCAAAGCTCTGTCATGTTCCTCGACGACAAGTGATTAGGTGGGGACGCTGCTGCGGCGGCGGGGCGGGGGAATGAAAGGACCGGTCATTTGTTTCTTGGTGGTAAAAGTGAGGCGGTGAGCGCACGCAGAGCTGCCGCCGCAGCCTGTCCCCTGTGGCTGATGGAGACACGCCGTCTGCATGTTTACATTTCTTTTGTGTACATGTTTGAGAAGGAGAGAGAGACAGAGAGAGAGAGAGAAGAAAGGCGGCGGGTCTGCAAGCAGAGGAGAGTAAAGCAGGTCTTAAATTGAATCACTTTCTGGTCGCTGCGGTTGACATTGTTTAGGCTTTGTCACTGACAGCATGTTGTAAAGCTACAGTGAGGCAGTGAGGATGGATGCCGGCCCTCCAGGCTTGTAATGTATTGCATGCTGGGTAAATCGCTGCCGTTGTTTGTTGTGACAGAACAGAGGCCATGCGAGACAGAGCTTAAGGTTTGATTTCATTATAGTTTCAACACATTTAAATATTGATTGACTTAAATAGAGTCGGGGAGGCAGTAAAAGGCTTTCTTCCAGTTCTAATAGTCATCATAAAAGCTTTTCTTACAGCAAGGAACTTACATTTTAGTCTGCCATCTGCATCACTTCAGCTCTCTGCATATTTTTTTGACATTTTTCTTTGCTGCTTTTGTCTTGAACTTTTCCTTTTGCTGAGAATAATGGGTCAAAAATCATCTTTTCAACACGAGGAAGGCAAAACAAAGCCACCTGATTAACTGAGCCAGGTCTTGTTGTAGTTATCCGCACACACATGAAAAAATTTCATTTCTATTTTGCTTTAGAATGGGGAAAAAAGGGAAAATATCCAACCGGCCTGTATGAGGAAAGTCTGCTCCAAACACAAACATAAATCAACGTCTTCAAATTGAAGTGAAAAACTGTGAACACGTTTTGAGTGCCTTCCAGTGGCGGCCGTAGCTTTTAACATAAGATGAGCTCTTGGAAGGTTGAGCTGGTAATGCAGTGTCAGCCCAAACCATGAATGTAGTGCTTTCCTTGAAAATGCACCAAGCATCCTCAAGAGCTCGGAAAGAACAATATTGTGATGTTGAATAATTTGGTTGGAAGTAAGGTAAAGGAAACACAGTTTGAATCACCTGAGGCCAAATGTACGGCCCTTTAAATAGACATCACACTCTCTTCCGTCAATATCCTCAACATGATGATGATTATGGCATGAACTAGTGCTGGTTCTCACTTTGCCTTCCATTCACACTCGTAATGCAGCTATAAGGAGCTTGACCTCTTCAGTTTGCAACAAGCCCCAGGCACCTACACCTCCCTCCCTCCCATGTACACGTGTATGTGTGTGTGCTACATTCATTTCAGGAGACAAATTATGCCACTTTTGTCAGAGCCTAAAGATTTTGAAGACTTTGCCAGGAAGATTTGCTAATCAAACTTTTCTTTTATCTTTGATGCGTATTGTTGTATATGCATGTGTGCATACATGTGTGTTCCTATGAGCACAAAATCTTATCTCCAGGGATCTTCACGTCTCCTCACCCCCCCCATCCTCCTCCTCCCCCTTCTCCTCCTCTTGGCACTCTCTTCATTTCCCCCTAAAGCTGTTGCTAGCTATTTATAGTGAGAAGAAGGGAGAGACCATCAAAGCCGTTTCCATATATCAAAGCCGATCCGATCGTCTCCACTCCTCTCCCTCCGCCATGTCCTCCTTCACAGCTCTGCCGTTCTAAAACGGGAAGCCAGGGAAAAGCCCCTGAAGAAATCCTTCTCTCCCCCCCCCCCATGCCAACCAGAGACCCACCGGTGGGAAAAAGGCTCTGGAGGAGGGGGGGGGGTGGGGGAGGAGTGTGGGAATGTGTGAGGGAGAGTGCGAAAACTGAGCAAGTGGTTGGTTTCTGTGTTCACGCATGCATGTGCACAATTGCAAGTCTTTCTGTTTTTGTTTACGTGCACGCGTGTGCCGGCCCGTGGGTATCAGCGGCCCGAGGGTTTGATGTGTTGATGCGACACGACGCTCATTGTCGCCGCAGCAGCTAATGAAATTACAATGAGGTCTGGGAGGCCCTCAGTGGGCAGGCCTGCGAGGCTCCACCGCCTGAATCCATATTAAACGAACTGTTTCCCCTTCAGCACGCACCGCCTCTTCTGTTTGTCCTCGTACAAACACATCACGGGAGGAAAACAAGACCAGCGCTCTGCGGAGACCAGGCGTCTAATGTTGAGAATCTAATGTGGCTTTAATAGGAGTGCAGCCAGAGTTCATTCACAAATGTTACTGATGTGACTGCTTATTGTGCTGAGTGCTTCTGTTGCTTTTTTTGTAGCCCGATGCTATCGACATCCTGACTTCCAAGTGATGCAATCCAGAGTGGATTCCTCTTTAAATGTTTCAGTTTAGTGCCCATTGAGTGACGCTTTTAAAACAGAGTGCACAACCTATACATCATTTATGCTTTTATTTTGGGAAAGGCTCAGATAGATTTTTATTTTGGACACACACCCCCCCAAAAAAGACGGAAAAACAATGAAGATTACCTCGGCAAAGGAGGAAAAGTGAAAACTAGGATCTGATCAAACCAACCTGAGACGATCCTGTTCATTAAAAACACAGTATGCTTTATGTATCAGTATAGTATTACTTCACAAGCGATCAGTATTCACATCACCCTCTGCGTCCTAATCCTACACACAGATTAACGATCTTAATTTTCTGCATTCCTTACAATAGATTTCAGAGGCAGCTAATAGTGTTGCTCCAAAACTTTTTAATCAACTTCTCCCGCAAGTGCAGAATACTTAACAGATGAGCCGATAGCAACAAGAGGTCATATTCTTTTTTTTTATAATTATCTGTCGTTGGAGTTTGGCGGCTTTGTGGATAGCAATGCTTCTTGTTTTCTGTATCAAGAAAAAACCTAACAACAACATCTTTTTTTATGTAGGGATTCTTTCCATAAAGTTGTCAGACTTGCATGTGGGTGGCAAACAAGTGCTCTCAGTACTTTGATCAGGTATTTTATAGGTTGTGTAAAACTCAAAAAAAAGTTCTATGTATGCTTTAGATGAATTAGGCTCTGTATTTTGACCAAAAAAACCAGACCTTATCTAGTTGAAGATTGATACACTTAGAGCTTCTCAGATTATTATTGCTCCATTGTAAGTAGCAATGAAGTCAATAAAGTAACTAACTCCTCGAGTATATATTACTGCTGCCTCTTCTCCAGGTTGTCCTCCCAGCTCTTAAATAATGGTGTGAACAGTTGGACCTAGGGTTAAGGTAATAGAAATGAACAAGATGACTGTAAGACCTTACGATGTTGGAAAACTCAGCAGTATCATAGTTACTCTGCACCAAACCACTGCAAAGTCTCTGCACTGATTATAAAAAATAAATAATCAGGCTACTAATAGCATCTGGAGTTGTCATCAGATGTGTGATTGAAGACTGTCTTGAATGCTGGTCATCTGAATAAATCCCAGACCTTCTGAAAGAACCTCAACAGTCCAGTCTATATATTGGTGCTTACCAATAGATAGAATAGGCTTATTAAATCCACACACACACACACACACACACACACACACACACACACACACACACACACACACACAAATGAATAGCATTTATTTACCCTTTCTATCTGCTTTAACAACTATACTTCCAACTGTACTTTTAAAGGACATTGCACCACATTGACATGCAAATAAAGCTAGAGGACACTGTTCCAACAAACCCCACCCCCTGGAACCACCACCGGCCAATCATGTGCAATTACAAACATAATAGTCAAATGAAGCAGAAATTAAAAATGTATTACCGTAGTTTGATTTTAAACGGTTCACTGTCATTATTATGTCTCACACTAAAAGCAATATGAACTTCTGGGATAGTGTGCATACTGTGTTAAATAGAAGGACCCTGATGGAGCAGGTTTATTTTTAAATTTGGCCAAATACCTGATACAATACATTATTTTTAAGTCCATTGTTGTGTGAACAAAACTGTCTGGAATATAATGTACAGTGAGTGATACAGGTGCGTGACTCTGGCTGTGTGTGTTTGGCTCATGTACTATGCAGCAGCCTACAGTAATTACATTGTCTGTTTATCTCATACTGTAGCTGTACCTGTCTTTGTTGTACCTCCGCTTCCTGCGAATGCCAAGAATGCCATGATGGCTTTCACAGTCTTCTGACAGAAAGAGATATATTCCAACACAATGAGCTCAATTTCTTTTGGATCAGAAATGGGCTCCAGGCTTTAGTTTGGAAACGCTATGCTTGCATTGTGTTCTATAAAATGAATAAATCCAATCTCATACAGCATGCCCAAAATATGAAATGAGACCAAACTTAGCTTTTTTGGGGGAGGCACATGACAGAATTAAACTAGCTTCGGTTTCTTTTTTTTATTGTCAGATTTATTTTTGGGCTTTAATGCCCAACATAACCCCTCAGTCGTCAGGCACTCCTTAAGGTTTCTTTTTTTAGATCATATCTACATTGTCATTCTGCTTTTTAAGATTGATTCCAGAGATGGTCACATATTGAAGGCCTTTGGAAATCCTTTCACATGCAAAATGAAACATACATGGAGATATTGCTTTTAATAGGATCGTCTAAAAGAGCAAAAAGATGGTAACAAGTGAAAACAGCAAAGGACAGTTTCCTTTCTTTCGTTGTGTTTCGCTTGAAGTAAGACTCTGAGCCTGTAGGTAGACATGCATGTTGTATTTCTCTTACCTTGTTTTCCCTCTGCTATTGTGAGTATAGGGCTGTGTATTTTTTTGTGTGTGTGTGTTTTGGACTTATTTGTGTTTCACCAAATTTTTTATGTTTCTGGGTTCCAAAAATCTTAGCAGTAACTGAAAATATGTAAAAATATAACTATTATTTTTAGAAGTAGGGTCAGTTAGTGTTGTTATTCAGGTTAGGATTAATTAACAGGTTTTAATGCAAGTCAATACCTCCATTTCCTCTCCAGCATTAGAGTCCAGGTGAGAGAGAGAGAGTGTGTGTGTGTGTGTGTGTGTGTGTGTGTGTGTGTGTGTTTTTGTGTGTGTGTGTGTGTGTTTTTGTGTGTCACCGTCTGCAGAAAAAGAAGTGGCATCATGGACCCTGGATGCAATTAGGAACCTGTCAAGCTGGTGTCAAAGGTGCCCACACAAACCCACCCATGCAACAAACACATATGCACAAACAAACACATCCACATAAATGCACCTTACTCCTTGCAGACAGACTGATGACAATGTTCTCTTGCTCCACGTGTGTGGAGTGTGTGTGTGTGTGTATGTGTGTGTGTGTCTGCACGTCCAGCCTCACACATGTTGAAATATGGCTCCCATATTTCACTGCACCCATAGCATTTGTAAATGCCAACTGCTTTCCTGCCTCCCCTCCACCCTATCCCTCTCCTGCGATTGGACCATCCCATGGAGGCTCTGGCTTTTAACAAATTGAAGGAATAATCCAGAAGGAATGGGAGGGGGGGAAGGGGGTGGTGCTGTGAAATGGCTGCACCACAAAAGCCCCCAGTCTCCAAATATCAGTAAACAAAGACAGATGCTCCAGTAAACTACACAAAACAAAGGTCATTCTTTTTCTCTGTAAAGACCTTCCTTGACTTTTTTTTAAGCCCACTATAGAGCCCCTCACTGCTTAAACCGAGACAGCAGCTATTTGTAGGTTTTGAAGGTTTTATGGCGGGTGCAAGGAGGGGTTTGTGTGTGTTGGTGGCAGCCATAAAAGCACTTTTATCACAATGGATGATGGGAGACAAAGATCAGAGTAGCTAGAGGAGTATCCACAAGTTCATCTTCCTCTCTCTGTTTCTCTCCTTCCACACCCTGACGACACTCTCTCAATCCTCAGAACCGTCACAGTAAATGGCTATCCTGGAGTAAATTTATAACTGCCACTTCAGCTGACAATCAAATGCTATCACTAGATTCTCACTGTCTATCACTTTGGACCCTGCGAGGGAGGCAGAGGGAGGAGGGAGGAGGTTGAAGGCGTGATCAGAGGGCAGAAGGAGGTATGAGGGGAGGTAGCCGCTCTTGGCTGTCCCCGATCGATGGGAGGTTGTAAGGAGCACGCTTTCTCCGCCTCCTCCTCCCCTCCACCTGCCCCACCTCATTATTCCGCGCGCTCTCTTCTTTGGCTTTCTTCCCTCTTGTCTTTTTTCCTGACTGTGGTTTTTCACAATCATTCCCTTCCCTCCTTGTCTGAGTCTACCCTCCCTCTCCTTTCTCTATAGATTCCCCTGCTTCCCTACCTCCCTCCCCCCATCGCACAGCCTCTCTCTCCCTGTGTGGGTCGGCCCATGTCAAGGCCTCTGTCTCTCGCCCTCGTTTGACATGCCGCTCATAATGGTCAGATGGGGGAATACCACTCTCTGCATGTCTCTCTCCATCTTCTTGCCCCTCTATTCTTCTGCTCAGCCTCTCCCTTGTCATAATGTCATGCTGTTGCAAAATGGAGAAAATCAATTGAACATGAGCTCTCTGAAGGCTGTCTGTATAAATAAAGCGAGCCGATTACTTAAGCAAAGACAGTTGTATGCATTTAGATGCGTGTGTGGCTTTTTTCTGTTCATACATGTGAAGCGAGGGAGAAGAGGAGGAAAAATAAGGGGGGTTTCTGACAGACTCAAGCTGGGGACGTTTGTCGCCACTCGTCACTTTTCCCGTCAGCCAGCGGACATGACAGCCAAGGCGGGTGAGAGGCGAGTGGCGGGCTCTCAGGACCCGAGCAAGAATGAGCACAGAGTGACAGATGGCTCCTTCATGCTCAGGCCATCATGATGGGAGTGGGAGAAGAGCGAGCAGAGCGGTGGACAAAGAAGAATGGTGGAAAGGGGAAAGGAAGAGATGTGTAGTGACAGTATCAAAACCCAGCAGACATTGTAGACAATCTTCACCAGTCTGAGTGTCAGCTTTTGTAAACAGGGCTGGCCGCATGCTTGGAGTAGTGTCTGCAACAGCTAAAACACAGGTTTAAAAGAGTCAGATGACCTGTAAAGAAAGCTTACAGACAGAGCTTATAAGGTCTAGTGCAGGTTCATCCTTCGATTCTACACATAGATGGTGATAAAACACAGACGCCCTTCAGTTTTCTGAAGAGACATTTTGAAGTCCAGCCCACAAGCTGTTTCTACCTAATTTATGATGCATAACTCTTAGCATCAATTTGATCACAACAGATAAGTAACTCAAAAAATGACTCCTGTACAGTTTTCACAAATAAATGGAAGACCTATAGAAACCAAAATTGTTAGTGGAACCAGACTGTAAACATGTAAAGTTCTGCTTTAAAATGGGCTTTGTTAACATGAGGGTTAATGGAGATGGAGAGCCAACCTCCTTGATACTCGAGATTTTTCTGTTTTATGCAATTCTGCTTTGGCTTCCTTTTTCAACACCAGAGGTTATTGCTTGTGATATGTTGTGTTGCAACATGGACGCAAGAAAGTCTCGGATCAACTTACCACTGGCTACACTAGAATCCCAACAAAAATTGTCGTCACTGTATCGCTATCAGATTATAGCCCGTTTGTAATTTGCGATTACGGTATATAATTAAACCAAAGTCCTTTAAGTCTCCAACATTTTAGCCGTATAAGGTTTAAACAGAATGATGGACTGTCAAGATAACATGCAATGAATGCCTAAAAATCCATCAAAACCTTGTAAAATCATCTTGAGGCTGACAACAGAAACAACTGTCTTTATATACAGGTTGCTCTGACACACTTTTAGTGGCAAACTAAATGACCAATGCTGCTGTTTTTTGGTAGGGACAGTCAAATGGATGTTTGCCTGAAACCTCCATTGAAACATCACTTGCTACACACACCACTGCTCTGCTGTCCTTGGTATGCAAGCTCAGTTTATGCAGGCATCACTCCACCAAAATATGGCGAACATCATTGCTTTCCTCTTTTGCTCTCATGTATTTTAAGTTAAAAAGTAGCTTTCCAACACTTTGTTTAAAGTTGCAATACATTCATACCAAAAAAGGCCATCAAAATGTCTTTGTTTCTAATTGAGAGTTGAAATTAATTGAGATAAAGACTACAAAATGGACTCTGACAGTTGCCTTTGAGGATCACTCACCCCCTCTATCACTCCCAATTATGAGTAGAGGAGGACAAACGGAAAGGACGTGTTCTTAAACTGGGCGTCAAGCCACATGTTTGAGCCGTTGGCAGGCGGGAGAGCTGTTGGTGATGTTGCAAACTAACACCTTCAGTGCATTCATACCCTTTTTCTCATGATCCCGCTGCTAGCATGCTAGCAGTTAGCCTATGAAGAGTGTGGGGATATTGCAAAGAGCATTTTAAGATCATTCTTAAGAGGATTTGTTGAATGGCGTCCATGCATTGGAGTGCACAATGAGTCATCCAAAAAGTGTAGTCTCTTTACAGTTTGGGGAAACAGATGGGGTGCAACTTTTTAAACATGTGATATAATGATAAATAGCAGATTAATATATTGACAGAGAACTGAGGGTTAATGATTCCCTTATTGTCATCCAGAAAACGAGCAAACTGCACAGTTAAAAGGTTTGGATCAAACCAGGTAACCAGTAATCTAAAGTAGAATTCTAATCGTGGCTGACACACGAGAGAAGCTTTAATCATAAAAAACACACATAGAGAAATTAACTTCTAACACCACTGAGCAAAAAGGAAACAACTTAAGATGAAAGACACACCATGAAAGCCTCTCTTCTATTTTAATTCAGGTCACTGAAGGCAAAGCGGAAACAAAACGGACACACACAACCTTGTAAGACAAATAGGTTTTGTCATCCCCACAGAAGGCTCTCTTTTCGTCAAAGAACCCAGAGGCTGCGGCTACGATGAATTGTGACATAGCCTAATTCCTTTGGAATTGCAGTACAGTCGATAAAGGAGCAAACGGTCTGGCAATGACCTCCAGGATAGTGTTATTGACCTATTTTGCATACACACTGGGTGCTAGAATGGACAGGCGCTTTATTTGTGCCGTTATTTATTGGCCTGCAACATGACTGTAATGCCTGTCCAGGGACTCCGCTGGAGTGCAGTTATAGATTATCATGATTGCTAGTTATTAGTGTGTGTGAGTGTGCTCTTGTGTATGTGTGCGCACACACACACTCACACACACCCACACACACAGATTATTCAGAGCCCTTTCTGTTTGAATAAAGAAGACAGAGGCAGTCTTGTACAGATTGTTATTGAAATAGTTTAATGCCGGTCCAACTTAACTTCAAGGACAAAACTGGCCTGGCTTATTTGAAAGCTAATATGTAGATATAATGTGTATGTATGCACTGTGTCAGGACTGTCTCAAGATGTAATTACACAGTAAAAAGTGGCAAACATTTACCTTGACATTCAGTTCTTAGTACGAATCAATATTTTGCAAGGGCTGGATAGGACTCAAATCTACACACACACATCCACACTGCTATTTCTTTTCTCTGTGTCCCTTAAAAAGACACAAGACGAGGGATGGAGAACCATTTCTTCAGCTACATGTCACACTGCCAGACACTTAAGCCATGCACTTGTTGTCTGTGGCTCTGGGATGAACCCTTTTCTCTCGCATCGCAAAAAAGAGCAGCAAAAAAAAAAAAAGACAAGGGCCATCCCTTTCCATCTTATCCCCTTTTCATCTCCTTCTTTCAGCTCTGAATCAGCATCAGTGTCACGCTTAAGAACACTTTTTGGCAGCAGCTCAAGGTCCCTTTCGCCTCTTTCATCCACGGACGCCGCCTCCATAGTGTGCGATGCAATTTACGTTGACAGTGGTATTGACTATATTTAACAGACTGATGAATAGCAAAAATAAATAAAACTTCCACAAGAGCCCTGCAGCCCTCCACTACAATACATTACAATTAGGCCTTCAGAGAATGAAAAGGCTAAAGTCATCAGCGAGCAATTAGCCAGGACCTTCAAAGTGTAAATGGCAAAAAATATGACAGAAACTATTGCCTTGATGCAAACATTTATGCAGTTGAATTTCCTCAAGTTTGAAATATTCATCATATCAAGTAAATCAAAGTGCTTCAAGCCTCTTTGTAACATTAAGGAAAGTTAAAATGGTAATTTACTTCCTTCTCTCCTCTGTTCCTACCCCTTCTTCCATCTACGTTTTTGCAGGTACATGGTATCTCCGTGGGATTAATTGCTCATTTAGCAACTCTTTTCCATATTTCACGGCTGAGAGAATATCCAAATTAGCTTTGCCATCAGAGTTCACTTCTTCCACCGGGGTTTGAATGACCACACTAGAGGACAGCACAGGAAACCAATCAGGCACTGAGAACTCATCAGCTGGGCGGGACAATAACTAAAGACAATGTGCACTTCTTGGCTTGCTGTTTGCGAGTCCCATTGGAATGAGCTGTGTTGTGGGAGGAAGAGGCAAACACATTAAGATTGGGGGCTCTCAGACCCTTGTTATTATGGAGACCATTTATTTCTTGTAAATTAGAGATTGGCTGGAAGCGTCACAGGGTACCAAATGGACCCAGTCGATGCTGGTCTGGTGGACTGAGGGAAGGGGCAGCAGGGTGGTGGGGTTGCGACTGAGCGGCAGTTATTATTCAGACATGGACAGCACAGTGGCGGGTGTGCTGGAATCAACCTAATGGGGTGGGAAGGTGCAGTCGATGGCTTTCTCCGACGCTCGGCTGCACTGATATCGCTCCTGCTTTTCTCTTCTTTCAACCCCCAACCCCCCTTCAACCGACCATCCATCCACTCTGACGTTTTCTGATGACTCGTGTCATTAAAGCTAACGTCCGCTGAGGAGGTAATTAGCCAAAGTATGACATTAATCAGCGACTAGAGCCCCGTGCGCCTGCCGGGGTGTCTAGGACGTGCTTTTTGCAGCCACGCTGGCCTCCTGCGGCCCCCTGTTCCACACATGGTGGGCATTAACCTTCGGAGGCTTGGCCATTTGTCTATGACGGGCTTGTGCTCTCTTGTTCACAAGCTGTCTCTGATTCTGCTACTGCATGGACCCCTGAAACACCGAAGCTATGTTTCCATCCAAAGCAGAAATAAATATGAGCATTTTTCCCTATTATGTCATTCCAGCATCTATTATAGACAAACCTTGTGCCACTGTACATAATTAAGTGTTTAAGGTGTAAGGATGTGTCGTTGTAGAATCTAGCTCAACTTAGCTCAACTGCAGTCTTACATGGACTATATGAAACCATGTGCAGATGCTCAAGAAACAAACCCTGTCCCTGAAGCTCGTGTGATTTTGAAGCCCTCTATCAGAGCAACCAAATGAAGTCTGTTTAGTGTTGACCGATGGGTCATTCCTCCGTCCTCCCGCTCATCAGTGTCCTCCCAGGCAAACAAATCACTGCTGCTTTGCCAAAACAAAATGGCCTCCATCAGTGTGTGCACACAGTGACATCTCCATCTGCTGTCAGACAAACCATTAAAAGTGCAGGGCAAAATTTCAGCCCTGTCAGTGCATATAAAGTCTCTCATTTCTCTCCATCAGCACAGTCTACCAGTTTCAGCACAGCAGAGAAAGACTCAATCTAAAAACGGACTCCCATACCGAATATTTTGATTTCATTACCACCCGCCACTGAATATTCATAGACTTTTTTTTAACTGCTGTGTCAAGTCACACCTGGAAGCAGCAGGGCGTCATACATTATTCATTAGTGAAAGGCAATGGGGTGTGGTCTAATAGAGTTTACCAGGGTGCCGACAAGCTTGGTCTCCACTTCCTGATTCATTAATGATGCAGCTTCTCCCACCAGTGGTGTCGAGCTAACCTCCCGCCCATCCGACAAGGCCCAAGGGTCCTGGAGGAACCGCTCGGCTCTCCTCATTTAATTGTTCTCGCAATGACCCGACCAGGAGATTAGCGAAAAGAACACGAGTGGGGAGGGAATATTACTAGCCCTGGATTTCACTTTTCTAACCTCAGACAGTCCAAATCCACCACTCGCAAGGGAATGGTGCACTGACGGTGGATGTCTGTCAGGGTAAAATAAGCCTTTTGTACAGCCGTCTCTCACAAAATTTAAACTCAGACACACCAACAACAAGTGGAACATAGAAGTCAGAGCTTGTACGTACCTGATTTTTTTTTTTAAACTGTTGTCCAATGACATAAATCAAATACAGCTGAGACTTTTCAATGCATGAGTCCATTCATATAAATCCAGTCAAAGCCCAAAGGATTTATCGCCTTTGACCAATACTAAATGGAATCCTGCTTCAAAAAATAACGTCATGAGGACACTATATCAAAGAAAGACATAAAATTACCTTAACTTGCAGAAGAAAGTTTTAGCATTTAACATGAATGAATACGTATGAGAAACTATAAGAGCTGTCACTTGATATATCGTTTAATTAGTTTTCTGCCATTGATGTTGCTTGACAACAGAACCGTTTTAGGGCTGAAAAAGGAAATTCAAGTGAATAACAGTAATAACAGAGTTGGTAGTCTCTCAACCGGAAGGCCCGGGGTTCGATCCCCAGCTCCTGCAGCCATGAGTCCTTTGGAAAAACATTTAACCCCAAGTTGCTCCAGCTGCTTCGTCGACCTATGAACGTGTGTGAATGGGATTAGTTAATTCTGATGGTCACCTCTGCCGTCAGTGTGAATGTGTAGGTGTGACCTGCGACGTAATAGTGCTTTGAGTAGTCAGAAGACTAGAAAAGCTCTAAATAAGCTCAGGTCCATTTACCATTTACCGTCTTATACCTGTAAATATTCTAAGTGGAAAGGGATATACAGAGCAATTGATATGATTTGTACGACTCCAAACTTCCTCAGTGAATTAGTACCATCTATTTCTTTCATTTTATGTCTGGCAGGCAGTGATCTTAAACTTTGCAACTCATTACGGTTAACTATGCTATAATTCTGCTTTAGGTGCAGACACTTTAATTGTGCGAGGCATGTGAGGCATGACACATTTTTCCTAGAAAATTCCTTGGCTCAGTCTTTGTTACCTTTTTGCCAATTGTTCTGCCAAAATCTACGATGTTCCACCACTGGGGAGAGCAATTCCCTCAGGCCTCGAAGTCACCAGCATGATCTCTTGCTGTGTAACTGTCACACACATGGTCTCCCTGCACTATTATGGCCATGTGACAATAGAAGCATCTGACACACACACACACACACACACACACACACACACACACACACACAGACAAAATATTTTGACTGGAAATACCGCATCAGAATGTGATCAGGGATCACCTACTATCATATGTCATGAGCTCTGGTTCCTGACCTTTCACCCCTGAGGGACAAAGGTTGCTGCATTAATCCCATGGGTATTAAAAGCTTTGTTAGGGATCCTGTACTCTTGTCAGTCATGAACACCATAGATAAGTGGAAAAGCTAGTGATGAAAAGCATTGAGCTGCATTCATTTTTATTTATTTTTGTACTAATTCGTCCAAAGAAGCCACAGCTTTTCCCTCACTATTTCTCAAGTAGGAGTTACGATATCTAAAGCTCCTGTGTGAAGTTTTAAGCTGGATATGAAACAGACTGAGAATAAAACTGATACCTTTGTATGAAGCTACAAAATCAATCGACACCATCAGCAAAGAGACTAATTATTTCTTTGAAGTTAACATTACACTTGTAAACACTTCTGCCGGGTAGGTTTCAGATGAGGTGATGAGCATATGCTGCTGCCGATGAGCCTCCGGAGCCCCCTGCTATAACAAATGGGTGAGGTCACTCTGGCTTCGTCTATTGATAGTTGAAGACTAGTTATGGATTAGGTTTTTGAATAGCTTTACAGATATCCCAGGCTATCAGTAAGCTGTGGTCTGTTATTTTTCCTCTCTCACCATTGCTCTACTCAGTCCTCATCTCCTTTTTCCAAACTTTTACATGGAGCCTAAAATGTTGAAAAGAAACCAGTGAACACAACCACCCTGTTAAATTTTCAAATTCATCACAGAAACGCATGTAATATAATAGTTTTCTTTCCTGCCGAAAATTCAAAATTGGTTAATTCTTGTTCTGCAATGCAAGGATTCTTAACATTACAGGCTGCAGATTAACACTTATTATCTGCTAATGTTGAAAAGTTCACTGACATTCTTTTCCTTTATATTTTCCTGACCTGTCCACCGTGATTGTCCTTTACCCTTCCATCTGCCCTCACTCACTCTTTCCTATCTTAGATAGAGGTGGAGAGGCATGTGTAGGCACCCACGGGGGCTGCGATGCTAACTTTGTGCCTGTCCTCTGAACCCTCTGAGACGAGCCTTTGTTTGAGCGGCAGCTGGCTACTCAATCAAACCCTGACCTTTTCTTTCCATGGACATGTAGTGCACCAAATGCACAATCTTTTTTTTTTTTTTTCTATTAGGCACGGTGTTTGGTCTATGTTGTATCACATATTTATCCATTTTAATACAGAGCTGCCGTGTCTATACAGCGGCGAAGGGGTAAAATATGGCTTTCCATTATTGTGGCGTTCCATGAGAAAGGAGGACGGTCTTTGAGCTTTTGACAGCAAGCTTTTTTTAGACACAAGTATAGAGACTGCGTGAGAGAAATGAATAGATGAATGGATAGAGGGGGAGGGGCAATATTGATCATGTTTTATGAGCCCCGGCGCTCTGACTGCATGGTGAGGCTTCTGCGAGGGGCTGCCTGCTTCTTGCCGTTTTTTTGTCCCGAGATCCTCCATCACAACACTCTTGTCCAAGGTAACAATCAATCTATCAATAAAAAGCAAAACAAACAAAAGGCAGAAAATGATGCATCACCCTAATGCCGCTCCCTCCTTTTGCGGTCGCCTCAAACAAAAACAATGACAACCAAATAGATTTGAGCGCAGCACACACAGGCCCTACTGTTGAGGGGGTAGCGACACTAAACACAATTCAGCCTTATCGCGTCTCGTAGGCTTCCCTCCCTGAAATGATTGTTTCACTCAAATAAACAGATTGAATATATCATGCATCCTTGGTGTAGATAGAAATAAATCTTTCAAATCTGCGTCTTCCTTTTTTTTTTTTTTCTCAACAAAGCAATTTCTTAGCCGGAGTCGCTCTGACTGAGGAGGCCGTCTCTCATAAATTTACTCCGGCAAGTGCATAAATCTCCGTTACAGATAACATCAGGTGTGGATTGACTAGAGCTAGAGAGCAGCGGGGACATGGAAGAGTCTGTGCATGTTTGCACTGCAGGCGTGAGGCTTTCCCACTCTTTGCACACTTTCTAAGTCCCTCAGTGTGTTGACTGTGCGTGTGCATTTTTGTTGCGAGCTTTTATAGGTGCATCTGCTGTCTGTCGTTTATTTTCTGCATTATACACGTGTTTGCAGGCAGTGTGGATGATTTATTTGATTGATCTTAACGGGTGATTATCCACCTGCCATAATGCAAATGATCTGTCCTAATTTCTCAGTGGACAGCTCGGCCTCATCTGCACTCATTTCAGTTTGGTCGGGATGAGAGTCCGTTTGTCCCTGATAATAAATTCAACTTTGTCCAGGATTTTCCTGGCCCATTTCTCTTTTTAATCCCCATCATTTCTCCCACACTCTCATCCTTTTGTCTCTCCTTCTCTTCTCTCCCCCTCCAGCTTCCTCGTCCTTCCCCGCCTCACTTCCCCTTGTCCCCCCCCCCCCCCTTTCGTTCTTACGCTCTGCCACCATGAAGCCCCTGCGGTTACTCTCTGACTTGTGTGCAGTTTAATAACCATTAGGACTGAGCCCCTAATGAATAAAGTCACTCGGACTAATTGCTCGCAGTGTTTCAAGATACGAGAGAGCGTGAAAGGGAATGAGAAAAAATGAGAATGTGGACGTTTAATAGCTTGTTGGCAGAATTTTAAAGAGGTAATTAGAAGCACTTACAGTGGGATGGCCACACACCGCTTGTTTGTTTTTTTTGCAGGACATGATAAATCTTTTGGTTGATGGAGTGAGACGCTGATAAGCCTTGGGAAAACACTGTTGTACAAAACAGAGAAAAATAATTTCATGATCATTTTGGTCGAAAATTAGACCACCAGGGAAGGCTGCAAAATCCATTTGTTTCTATGATCTGTACCTTTTACTGGATTTAGCACTTGTTCATATGTGCATTTAATATACCCATGACCAAACAAAACAAAACAAATGTGTGGTGAATAGTTAAGTGAATTCTAAGTCTCCATTACTGTTATAAGGCATTTGATTTGCAACCTTTAACCACATTAGTGTTGTCTGGTCCCCTTGAGTGTGATTCTTCCAGAAGCCCTAATGCTAATATCAATTATGTCTTAACCAAATGCATCTGGGGATTACATGCCTTAGTCCAACACACACACACACACACACACACACACACACACACACACACACACACACACACACACAGCCATACACACACAATTACATCAACAGTTGGTAAACCCCAGTTAAACCAAGAATTGAAAGTTTTGTCCCCACATCAGCACTTCTAAACGTTGTGAGGTGAGGACCCTGTCACTGTGGATCAAACATATTAGTAGGCACCAATGTGCAAGTGGACAGATGTAGCTGAGCCCTGGGGCGACACCTTGTCCTGGGGAACTGCATGCTAGCAGAGCAGTGTGTGCACGGTTGTGTGTTTGGGTTGCTTCAAACACTCTAAAAGCAAAACACAGGTGTATTGATTTTCAGCACCAGTCATAGAGTGAGAGCTAGATATTGGCATTAAACCCTTTTGACATGTTGCTCCCAATGAACACCACATTGTACACAAGTCCTTTTCTTGTGTGCAAGCAGCAGTCAGGATACCATCAAGCATGTGCAGCAAAAGGATCATTTGGTATGTTAGTGCACGTGTAGCAGCACCCCTGCAGAATTTTCTGTCTGAGCCCAATCAGAAACACAACCGCTGCTCAAATTCAGCCAAAGACAAACTCACACTTACTGAAATGAAAAATATATGCACCCAAACATTTTTATTTATCACACCTGCACATTGTGCGCAGGCATACCTCTGCACTGATAAGAAAAGCATGCAAAATGTGCTGCCTCTTCACGCTAAAACATAGCCCAAAGCGTGCTCCCATTCTCCCTCTCTCTTTCTCTCTCTCTCTATTCATCTTTTTCTACCATCAAGCCATTACCAATTGGAGGAAACCGATGTTTCCTCTTGCTTCACATCCTGGCTAAATTTCTTCGCTCTTTGATGTTTCTTCCTCATACGGCACCCTGTATCCCTTTGCTGCGAACAATCATGATGACAAATACATACAGATTTCCAAGTCACTTTGTAACCTAGCAACGGAAGACTGTATTGTACGTCCAATCTTTGTGCAAGTATCCTGGTTTTCTCTAATGCCCTGGTTAAAGTGGTGTGGCCAATGAGAAGATTGTTTCTGAGCCTGGCAGGTTATCAGAGTGGGGAAGGTGGGCTTACTGCTTACTGGTTTAAGGGTCCAACTGGGAGGTGATGGGAACATGGAGTAACATCAAGAGTTACAGTACAACAATATTACCAGAACACCTCCTCTCGACCCAATGCTTTGGGCAAGGATTTTAAGCAAAGTGCTAAAAGATGTTTGTCCCACTTCGCTCTCACATATTGTGAAGTTGGTCTGGTTATTGGACAAGAATTTGAGATATTAATGTATGAGATTTATAGGAGACACTTCAAGGGTCCCCAATGAAATGTTTACTATAAAGTCACCGAAAACGCAAATGCACAACAGGCCTCAATGTAATTTGGGATCTTTGTGCATGAAAGTATGCATCTTAATGATCTAAATAAAAATCTGAAATTCTGTCATTAAAGTTTTTGTAAGCCTTTCTGGTATTGGGTTTGAATTGAGCGGGGTTAAGCTTGAATTTTTTAAGTTGTAAAAACCCAGAATTAGAGTTGTTTAGTTGTTTGGGACTGATGATCGCTATGGTTGTTGAGTGTCAACAGGTATTGCTTAAGTTTGGCCAGTGCTCATACCTATACACAAAAATGTGACATTTGAGGAAACAGGGTTGACTTTTTATGTTGACACTTTGCTTTTTCTTTAGCTCACACTGTAGCCTCTTTCTTGCCCCAGAATAAATAACTAGAATGCCATGTATGTGCATCAGTGCAAGAGTTATTATTTGCCCAGACCCTGTGGCTGACTTCTAGCAAGGAGACTCCCTGCGATGGATAGCTGCCATGCTTGAGTCCCAGGAGCAAAGCTGCAGAACATACAGAAGGTACAAACCAACCTTTCCTAGCTGTTTTCTAACATATGCAATTCAGAACTGGGTTGCCTGATTGCTGCTCTGCGTGGGGGCGTGCTGTAATTCAATAAGAGCCAGATGTCAAGAGAGGCAGACCACCTCAAATACAGATGGGTGTTTGTTTTTCGGATTATCATTTGTTTGGGTGTTAGCGAGTAATTACAGACTAAAGATTTGTTTAAGTGTATTGATCTATTAAATTGGGCTATGTAGACACGTGGAGGGGGTTGTTCCTGGAACATATTCGAGCTTGGAAGCAGGTGGTGACATAACACCCAACCCTCAAACGACAAAAGTATCCCAGAATTCTCTCCTGTCATCCTAGCTCTGGTCATGTGGGTGGCCTTGCATTCACAGGTCAGCTAAACATGCCCGAAGATCATGGTCAGACATGCAAGTTTGCCTTGTAAGTTATGTCAAACCTTCATTTCCCCTTGCTAGTCCTCATTCTAGGTAGCTTCTAGCAGCTAACCCATAAATAAAAAGCTGCTAAATGGCTGAATCTTAGAAGAAAGAAACTCACTCAACAGGACAAATTTGACCAATAACATTTCAAGGGGTTCTGGCCTCTAACGGATGTTGCCTGCCAAAGGGTGAACCAGCATGTGATTGGTTGCAACAACTTCGGGCCATTAAATCGGATCTTGTTTGAGCCGTTGTATTGCTTTAATTCCATTGCCCTGAACACTAGTTGATAAATTGAGCAGGTTGCCTTCGAGACAAGTCGCAATAAAAAACAGTATTTCTAATGTTTTCATGGCGAAAGGAAAGAAGGCCCGCCTGTGAGAGCCACGGAATCAAAACAAGCCTTTTCTTTGTTGATATCAATTACCAGGTGACTGTTAATCAATTGCAGTGACGGCATAATGATTTGTTGTCAGATGTTTGAGGAATGAGCAATGGCGGCCGGAGTTGATTTTCTCCCTTTCTCCTTTTCCTTTCCTCTTTTACATTTTTGGGTTCTGGTTGACATTTCCCTCTCTAGACAAAGACATAGTAAGGTAAACAGTCTCCTTTTGGGTTGGTTTCATCTCCATTCAGACACCCCCCCCCCCCCTCCTTGTTGTTGGGGTGACTCTTTCTTTTTAAGTAACAGTGGAGAAGCTGATTGTCCTTTTTGCTCTGTAATTTTCTACTGATGGGCTCTGCCAGCTCCGTCTGCAGCCAGAAAAGCCTGCTTGACAACTGGACAATTACCGCCACTCAATGGGGATAGAAATGCTTCTGCAAGTGCCTGTTGTTGTTGCATTGCTTTTCCAGTCTTCCAACAGCATTAAATGCTTCACAGAGGATGCAGATCCAAATGCGATTCAGCATACTGTTTTCTAAAATTTTCCTTATGCTGCTTTGATTGATTGATTCATCAAAGCATGATAATCAGTGTGATTAAAAGGAGGCTCAGAAATTCATCTTTGTACACTGCTACAAAGACCCAAAGTTGTGAGATCTCCTGTTGCTGATTCTTTTGCAGATTGGTTCCCTGTTTCCTCACACATAGATATAGAGTCTCAGATAGTGAGTATAGATTAAGAAGTGATGGGGCTATCAAACATTGGTGTTTGATCAGCCGTACATATTACATGAACAAGTAAAAGCTCCACTTTTCTGCTCCCGACAACTAAACAATTGCGTCGCCATTATCGTTCTAAAACACACATATATTACTTTTGAAAGTGCAGTACCAGTAGTTTCCCATGATAGACCTCAAGTTTGACTGGTCCTCCTCCCTCACACTGTTCTATTATGCTGCTGTCTCCAGAGCAGGAGCATAGTTCTATTTGGAGCCCAGCAAAGCTCTCTGCTAATGCCCCCAGGGATGCAGCATCATATCTGGCCAGGAGCGATGCAGAGACGTCTAGTGGTGGAGGCTTTGTGGCTTGCCTTTTACCAGCACATCTGGCTCCAGAAGATTAGTGTGCTACTGGACCCCAGGAAAATACACATCACGTGTACTTAAAGGAACACAAAAACAACAAGCCTCGGAAAAATGCTTGTGCGGAGCGGTTTGCAGGGGGAAGAAATAAAGCCCTGCCATAAACAGATTTCAGTCTGTCAGAAAATGAATGCAAATGTAAATGTAAATATGCAGAAATTAGATTTTCCAGGGAACAGGGAGTTAATCAAGTGGAAGTCTCTTTTTAAAACATGCCATCAGTCGCCCGGGGTTCCTCTATCGTCTCGCTTGCCCTCTAATGTCTCTCAGCACTTTAGGCTTTTAATGCGCGTCTTTGAAAAATGCTCCTCTGACCAGCACATCCATTTTTCCTTTCCTCCTTAATGACAATTGTGTATTTATCTGTCCCTGGTTTGCGGCTGCGTTAGTAAATAATACACTCTAGAATGATGAACAATCCATCGTCCGACATGTTACGGCAGCCTCGTAATGAACTGAAGTCATTTGTGTGGCAGTAATTACACACTCCTCTGATTAAAGATGGCTGTGCTGGATAGTATTTGGGTAATTATTCCCTTTTGCTCTATGTGATAAGCTCATAATGTCCAGTCAGGGGAGGCACGGGGACCGGGAGGAAGTTAATGACATGCTAAGGCTGGTTGGAGTGAACATCCAGTCGCTTTTCCTCAATCACTCACTCCCTTGGCCTCTGTCGCCCCTCCAGCACGAGCGACTATCTTTATGTGTACTGTCCCAGCATGTCGGCACTATCCAGGCTAAAGTAATTGCTACCCAAATGGCCTGGTTGCACTGAGACCTCGTTATGTGAATGCTAATGACGGCTAGCCTTAGCTCTTTGGGGTTAATACAAACACGTGACTGCCCCACCAACAATGCTAATTAAAGTTGTTGTTTTTTTTTTTTTCCTTTTCTTCGTCTAATTCCATGCTCCATGCTTGACCTAATCCCTCTCCTTATCCCTACTTGCTGTTTGTAATTAACACTAGCCTTCCTCATCTCTCTGGTTAGGCACTCTGTCAGCTCTCTCTCTCTCTCCCCCCCCCCCACCCCCAGCCAAGAGCCTGTCTCTCCTCCTTGATCTTCCTCCCAGAGTGGCTTCCTCTCATCTCGCCAGAGGTTATATTTCCCTCAGCTCAGCCACACCCCCTGCAACTACCTTCATCCATCACACGCACACACACACACACACACACACACACACACACACACACACACACACACACACACACACACACACACACACACACACACACACACACACACGCGCACACACACAAAACATCTATTCGGAACAAGAGCATGACCCTAAAGACACAGTCAAGGCACAGGGGAGTAAAGAGCTTGTGATATTTGTGATCACTCAGCTTCATTTCACATTTTTCTCGCGTTAAGGACTCTAAGGTCTGAGTTGTTGGCATGGTAGCTGTCATACATGCTCCAATGTTCACCTCAAAGCTCAAAAAGCCCCCCCCCAGGTAGCAGCCCCCACCGATCCAGAGGTCACTTTGTGTGTTGTGTCGTTCAGATGTTTGTCATCTTCATGTTTTTAACAGCGGCTGAGCTCAGGGTTAGCATGTTGACAATGAAGAATCTTAGTCAGCGAGGCGCGAAATGAGAGAAAGAAGGCGGCCGCTGTTCCCCAACACCCCAACAACCGTCACATTACAACCTTGGACCTTAACATTTCCGGAACCCTCTCATTCAACAGGGGGGGAGAGCCGTTTGATAGTCAACTCAGCTTAAGGAAATATGTCCAGTTATATAACATGAGGTGCTTAATGTTAACTCGTAGTCTTACAAAGCCCCCCCATCACAAAACCTTTTAGTGGCTGCTGTAGTTTGTATGACCCAGTCCAACCCCCACAACATATGACCTAATTCCTATTAGTCCAGATTTATGTTTAAAAGAATAGACATCTTTTTATCTGAGCTGGACATGAAAAACCTCAAGCTTTTGTTGCAAAGGGGCAGCAGTTGTTTTGAGTATTGAAATGCCTGAACTGAGCAAATTGTCTGTCTGTTTCTGGGTTATGTTGTTGTGCACATTTTTTTTTACCTGCATTACACAGGCCTGTACTGAAGCTACTGAAAACAGGTTCAAAAGCAGTATCATATGGTTACCCTTTAAGACTTGGAACAGTGACAAGCTGCACTGTTTTAACTTTAAAATAAAAAAAACAAGCAACAAAGAAAAGTAGCCAGAATAAAAACCAAGACAGAGACAGAATCCTGCCAACAGAGCAGAACCCAATGCCCACAGAGGGGTGCTGTGGGGCGCCATCTCAGACAGACAGCGGCACAGGGAAATGCAGAAGAAAGCGAAGCGAATGGGCAGTGAGAGGTGGCCCCGGTTTATCGGCGGCGGCAGGCTTGGCGCAGCTTCCCTACGCTCTTGGGGGAGCCCAGTGCTACCGTTTTAATGAATGTAAACGAGGACGGAGGGGACTTCCGTTAATGCTTAGCAGCATCGTCGTAAGATGCCAGAAACCAGGGGCTCCACAAGCCATGGCGGACCTGGCAGCGGCCGTGGCACTTGCCCAGGAGAAGGGCGCCAGGAGCTGTTTGTTTGACAAGGCCCAGAGATGGAGCTCATGCTAAGAACGGAGGGGCTTTGTAGTCAGGGCCAGATACGCTGGAGCACAGGCGACAAACACATATGCACATATGGAGAAACACGAATGTACACATTTGATGACTTACAAGCTTACTGCACAGATATTATGCTCACTTTCCGGGATCTTTGTGCAAATAGTCTTTTGTGTTTGTATGTACAAGAGATGCCCAGATGTGCTCATCAGCAGTCATATCACACGCTTACAACAAGTTAGAAAAAAAACCCACACAGACAAGCATGCATAGATGAACACACTTATAAACATAAACCACTCCAGGCTGCGGTCATTTTCCTGTCATGATTTAAACAGTTGTTCCAAGGCCTCTCCCAGCTCCCCTTCCACCGACGCTCCTCAGCCCCTTCCCCCTTCCTCGTCTTCTCCTCTCTCTCTTTCGCTCTCATCTCACCCAGAGCGAAAGTGACATTTTTGAGCCTGCATCCCTCAGCTCGCACTCCGCCGCCGCGCTCCGGCTTGACAGCGGCACATTCAAGGCGGTGTCAGGCTGAAATTATACTGTCTGTGAAGCTCAGTAACGAGGCAAGGCGTGCACACGCGCTGAAGAACAAGCACACCCCGGAGCTGTGAGAGTCAACCTTCGCTCTTTGAAGAGTGATGAGGAGTAGTGAGAAGAATCAAGTGGATGAATGAGGAGGAGTGTTTGTTTTTATGTCGCAGTTTATGGAGTCTGTTTCATCTGATATTTGAAGATTGCAGGTTCAAATGCGCAGTGTCGTTTAATTTACTACAAGTGCAATTTCCTTTTAGTGGTAGTGCTTTGATTAAACCAGAGACTGGGATGCAATTTAATATCGCGTCACACAAATAGTATTATCATTTCAAAGGCAAAGACACAACAAACAGGTGTTCTAAGTACTTAATGTGCGCCTGACACACAGTCTCCTGGAAAAGCGCTCTGCTAAGTATGTAAATGAGCCAGGGGATGACATCACAGTTAACAAAAGGTCAAAATACTCCAGTGAGCCTCCAGTTTCACATCACTGACAGCTGGCACTGTCTTGACCCTCCAACAGCAGGAGTACTGCTTCGTCAGTGCTCGTGCAACAGGGATATGATGTAAAAGGTGGTGTTCACGATTTAAGCTACCTCTTTGACCTCAATTTGATCAGTTTAGAATGTCAAAATGTGGGGATAGTATAAGCATTAATACACAGTTGTTGCTTAAAAAAAGTAAACTTGAAGGATCTGGATGGGAAACTAGGTCTTCTTTCTAAGCAGCAGTAGCAGTATCATCCTAAGGAAGTGTTGCATACATGGTTCTTCCTTATCTGGCAGTGAATGTGCCGTTGAGTCACTCCCTTTTACTCTGACTCAAATCATGTGCTACATACTGCAGGCTAACCTTAATGGAAGATTCTTACCCATTCCTCCACCCATGACGAGTGCTCTCCCCAGCCAAACTGCAACTGCTCCTGACACAACTCGTGACACAGCCCGAGAGGGAGCCAAATGTAGGCACAGGGGGGGGGGGGGGGGGGGAGAGGAGGGGCAGCTGGATACCATGTCTTTAGCCCCTCTATAAAAAAAACTGTGGCAAATCTCTGCCACCATGGAAACATACCTTGTGACAGAACCTGCCCCCCCCCCCCCCCTTACAAAATCTGCCCCAGCCACGACCTGTGGAATCCAACGTCAAGCCTGAAGCGGTCGGGGGGAACAAGTTAGATTAGATGACGAAGGAGAGAGAGAGAGGCACATGAGAGATTACGCACCCTGGGATGAGGCTCGAGTTACAGTCAGCTGGATCAGGGTTCAGGGATTGTGATGGGGCTGAGCTGAGAAAGTGAACTCAGTTGGACTTTAACTAAAGATGAAGTCTTATGTGTGAGGAGAGCGGGGGACACGGGAGTCTAAAGTTTCCATTGGCAATTCAGTCAGCTTGTGTAAGGCAGTGTTAATATTCAACAGTAAAATCTGCACAGTGTTCAAACTGTTAACAGGAACATCGCTTCAGTGGAATCTGTTTGTTGCTGTGCAGATTTCAACACATAAAGCTTGCAAGATGAAACCGCCTAAGTAGGTGTCCACCTGTTCCAATGTAAACTGTCAAGTTGTAATACAGATAACAGTTTTAAGAAATGTTATGCTTATGCCACTTTTCCTGTTTTAAAACTAGTAATACCATGTGTCTTCTGGACAGATGGAATAAAGAAACATGTAAAAGCAAGACTGGAATTTGATTCTTTTCATCCGTTTATTTATTCCAAAATGTCACAAAGTCCCCTAGATGTTTTGCTGAATTTGTGCTTAGCCTTACGGTTACCTCAAGACTTGTGAATTTGCTGAGTGTAAAATATGTCTACGATGTATTTACCCCCACCCAGTTTCCTCCCCCTGAAACAGATTGTTTAGGCACTACTTTCCAGAGAGCGGATGGAGTTTCAGTCCCATGACTGAGCCGCCTAGTGCAGAGTTGGAAAGCAAGCTAACACAAGTCGCTCCCAACTACCGCCCCTCTCTTTTGCTTGCACATTTGCCTTTGTGCGGGGTATCAGTTCCCCCCTGACCTACATGTAACGTTAACCCTCCTCCTCCTCCTTCTCCTTCTCCTACTCCTCCTCACACAGACACACACTCGGTCACTACGTCAACCCTGTCTGCTTTCTAATGTTATGTCCCACGCTGCTCCTGCTAATCGAGACCATGAATGGGCTGGAAAAGTTGGGGCCCCACAGAAGTGTGTCGCCCTGTGACGTATTCAACAGGAGGATACTTGAATGGGCCACTGGAATGGAGAGGCTATAGGCTCAAACTAGAAATCAGAGGAAGAATAGCTTTTATACTTTGCTGAAAAATCAGGGTCTCGAAATGAGTCTTAGACACATTGGGCAGGGGCCATTCCATAGATTTCTAAGTGGGATTGCCCTACTGAGGCTCTGACTTGTGTTTTCTTGGGGGGTTGTGTTTTCTCTGAATGCTTTATTCAGAATTAAAATGTATGTAACAAAATAAAGAGTGCTACAGAAACAAATGCCTCATCAATGGTGCAAGCAAACCTTGATAAGTTTGGTTTGATCTACAGTCCTGGACCCGGGCAGATCGTTTTTGCATTTTGTTTTTTTTGGTACCTGGGGTGGCCAAACATATTTCAGGGGCCATGCCACGGAAGGCGAAACACCCCAGCATTTTAATTAAATCCAAATGAGAAATATTCAAGTGCATTTAATTATTCAGCATTACCCTCCTAAACCTTCTGTGTGTTTCAGTCAGTGCTGTAATTGATTGCAACTTTCAAATGCTCATAAGTTAGTGTCAAACCGATGCGCAATGGGAAAGAAAGCCGACACGCTCAATCAGTGCGTCCCTAGGATAGCAATTGAGATGTGGTTCACTCCATTGTTTCTGACAGAGCATTCCCTCGCAGCAGCACAAGTCCACAGAGTTGGAGCTGGAGAAGCTTCAGCGGTATCGTCGGGGTTCTGCCCTTGCCCTTGGTGGACGTGTGTTTAAGACAGGCGGGCAGCTGTTGGTGCCGGCTGGAGGAGCTGCTTTAGAGGCAGGGGTCCATCCCGTAAATGGAGCCATGTGGTTCTGATGGATAAGCACATCAGTTCACCTCCTGCAGGGTCAAACAAATGGAGGGTAGCACTGAGACTGTATCACTCATGATGAAGGGCGCAGGGGAGGGACGGGTTGAAAGAACTAAGATTAGGAGGAATTTCTTTTATTTTTATATTTTTTAATGTATTTTTTGAAAGACAAAAGTCATTCAAAGGATTTAAAAAAAACTTTCATAGAAACTTTTTGATTATGAAGACTTAAAAGATGAAAGAATGACTGTAACAATGGACTCCCATACATGTCAGTAAATATCTGAACCCTGTCTCAGTGAAATAAATGAATAATTAGCACAACCGGACTTTGGACCCTGTTAATAAACAATGTGCATACAGTATAAGCTTTAAATTAGTACAGCTTGAGAAAGCAACATTTTGTTACATATTAATTCACTACTGTTAAATATTGTCTAATTTTTTAAGTTAAATGAAACTCTATCCAGAAAGCTGAGCTGTGTGGAAATACAATGTGTCATATAGCGGTGGACTCCTGGAGAGAGCTGTTAAAAACACACCACACATCTGTACAGCAAATACAGAAGTATTTCGACGAATTCCTTAAATAATTCCTCCAAGAATTTTTACTGGAGATTAAATATTTCATGCTACGGACATCAGAAAGAAGCTGTCCTTCAAAGAACGGGAGAAACACACAGACTGTATAAAACATGCAACTGGTCTCACATCACCTTTGGCTTCTGAAGAGGAATTATAAAGCCCAATGATGGTGGTCCCCATATTGGAAATGTTGACTCGAACTAACTTCAGGCTACAAGAGATGCAGGCAAAGAGGTTGAGTTTCAATTGAATTGGCTTCATTGGCATGATGTTTGGGTTTAACATATTGCCAAGTCGAGGGTTTCGTACCAACCTGTGTTGAGCCAGGCCTCTTGAATATCTTGGTTGCCGAAACATCCCCATCTAGCTTGTCTAGCTAGCATAGAGACCGATTCCCACGGCCGGTTTGTGGGTGATGCCATCTTGTGGTGGCGGCCATTATTGCGGTGGCGTCTTGTCAACTTCAGTTCTTCGTGGATCGTGGGATTCTGAGCCAGCCTCAAGTGGACACTCGAGGAACTGCAGTGACAGTACTGTAGTGCGGGCTTCTGCATTTGCTTCATTATGCGACTCTGGAGGTTGCCACTTTGATGAATTCGAGCTTTGTAAAAATGTTTGTGCACAGCTGAAAGGCCAATAGGAAAAGCAGCTCAATCATTTCCAGCCTGTTGTTATGATTTGCCATCAATCACATTCACCAGTGATTCTTTTGATGGTTGAAATTTCAATAATTAAAGGTAATGACCTTAATACATTCAAAGGAAACTTCTTGAAATGGGAAGCAGCATTACCCTCTCTATATTTAGGAGAAGAAATTAAATGGAGTCAAACGACACCAGGAAGAATGTATTTTACTTTCATCATAAGTGATAAAGGAGGACGATGTTGGAATAAACAACTGAAATGTAATTAGATCCGGCTTTGAAATGACTAAGTTACTCCTACATAGTGGTCTGGTAAGTCGTGTTCTCTCAGTGCTGACGGTGAGATGCTGATGATGAAGAGGCGACGTCCTTCCTCTCAAGCCCATCCCCCACTTTACTGCTTCATTTATCCCTCCATTTCTCCATCCCTGTATTCTAACCAGCCAGTAATTCACGTTGCATCATTGGGCCCCTGTCTATATAAATCAAGGGCCCCATCCATGAAACATATCTTTTTGATAAGGCTGCCTCTTCATCAAGGTCTTTTGACGCTCCGTTACTAACCATATCGATTCGTCGTCCGATTATTTTCAGCCACATGGGCGTTTCTATTTTTTCCCCACCATTTTTTTTTTTTTTTTTTGAAGCATGACAGAAATGGATCTATGGTAATCATATTCCATCTGTGACACTGCGCTCCATTACTATACACTATCCTTGCTTAACCCTGAGATTTCTCTCTGTCCTCCCTCTCTCTCCAGTCGTACCTTAATTGTGCTGTTAGGGAAGCAGAATCTAATTCCGAAAAAGCATCTACACGCTTCCCCTCCCCGCTATCTCTCTTTCCATTCTCCCGCTCTCTCATGCGCACACATGCACACACACACACACATACACACACAAACTTTGGTCGAAGGCAACTCCTAGAAAGCAAACAGGCCTTTGGCTGGAAGAGCCAGATAGGAGCTGGTTGGCTCCAACCAATCCTTTATCTGAGCCAGTGCTGCACATCAATAACACAAACACCACCGTCCCCCTGATTCCTCCTCCTTCCCCTCCCTCCATCCTCTGTCACCAAGCACCCTCCCCTTCTCCTCGTCCTCTTCCTCCTTTCCCTCCAGCTTGTACTTCTCCACTTTTAATCTTTCAAAACAAAACGGGCATGGCCCCCGAAGAGAAACGGCATCAAGCTGAGAAAGTGATAAAGCAGTTATTTATTTCTTATTGGTGAGAGGTGTGGTCAGGCTGCTGGAATTTTTGTCCACGTTTATGTGTGCTTTATTTTTTTTGCTACCTTTCCCAGGCTTATGCTAATAACGTGTTGATCTATGCTTCTGCTCAGTGTGGCTTCTGTCACAAGCGCAACGCTGGGCAAACAGGCATAAACAAGCAGCCAGAACATCAGTCACGCAAATACTTTTTAAATGCCATCGTGTTTCCCAGGCGGGTGCTTTTGTAGTGCCGTGTGATTCTCACTTTGATTGTACTTTTTTTTGTGTCCAGGACTGCCTTTTATGATGATAAAGAATGTTGTCGTTTTTCATCCTTCAAAATAAAAGGGTGATAACAGCACGCATTCGCCCTGAAATCATCTGGATGCCGCTCTAATTGCTTTCAGGTTGTTTGATCTCTCTCCCCTGTTTCAAGTGAAACTCTTGTTACCTGATAGATAGCAACCATTGGAGGATTTTTGTGTTTGCCCAAACACACAGATGCCTCTCTGATTTTCTCTTTGTTTTTTTAATCTTCACTCATAATGCACCTGTAAAGAGTTTGAGCCATGTTGACCCTCAGATACAGAAATAAGACAATTACCAGCTACCTTAAATGTCCCAATACACATTTGTACCTTCCTTTTTTGGCTCAGTTAAAGTGATTTCTTCACTGAAATGGCGTGTGCCTGAGTGTTCATGTAGCCTTGGGGTGTTTGCCTTAGGGGGGATAAACACTACAAGACTTTATTCAGACTCCTTGCACTTAAAAACAGTCTATTCCCCAACAAAAATCTGCAGCTATACTCTCAGAAAGCCTCTGAGCAAAAATCCTGGAACCCCCCTTAAAAATGCATTGCATAAAATGTGCATGAAAGAAATGTCTGCGCATTTTATTCAAGGTCTTAAAAGCAGGCACCATGCCACTTATGAGCACAAGGTCTCGCTCCGACTCTGCTGAATCAATAGTGCAAGCAAAATGGCACACTAATCAACATTCCATTATTGCTATTTGCATATTTGATCCAGGATTTGTTCAATGGATTATACATATTACCTGCATGATGTTTAATTGCCTTTTTAATAGACTCTGTGATTAAACAAGGAAGTCAGGGGTAGTGTTGGTGGAAGAGGCAAAATGGAAAAAAATGAAAGTGCAGGAAAATCCTATTAGAACAAGTTGCTTGCATCTTCTGGAAGAAAAAAAAAAAAGGTGTGAAGGTTTCTGCAATGAAGTAAAGCAGAGATTTGTGTTGTGATAGAGGCAGCAGTGGCTGTTCAAAATTCATTCATTTGTCTGGTATTTGTTTAAGGAGATTGAAGAGGAGGCAGCTTGTTCCCGTCACAGCAGAGTTTTTTTTTTTTTTATATCTTATCATGTTTTGACAGATGAGGGGCATGAGGCACTAGAATGTGCACATGTGGAGTATTGTTGCATCGGAGGTGTGCAAATGAATTCACCTCGTCTTAAAGGCAACGTTTTCTCGGACTTTAAAATGACATGAGGGGAAAGTTCCATACCTTTTCCCTCCTGTACTGATCCCCATACCTCAAAATGAGTTTAGGCAAATACCAACTAGACCCAAGCTTCTAGCGTACAAATATACTGTATATCCATAAAATTAGTTATAATTAGTATTAATTTAAATTAATATAAATTAATTATGTTTAGATAGCTTTGAAAAACATTACACCTAACCCTTAACCTAACCCCAGGATAAAGCTGCTGTTTGTTGTTGTCACTCAATAATTTACTTGAAACCAGTTGATCTTTTTTTTTTGGGGGGGGGGGGGGCGTAATTGATTATCATATCTGATCTGTGCATTGACTTGTATACTTGCTGATACCAAATTCCTGGTACCTGGTTACATACTTGGTAAACGGTTGCAGGAAAGCTTACCGGAAGATTTACCTTAGTTAGCACACAACCACCATCACCTGCATTAATGATGTCAAACATGTTGTCATGCAAATATGCTTTAGTAGTTTGGTAGTGTCAAACCTACTTACCTGCAGTTCATTCAAGTTTTGAATCAAAGAGAAGAGTTAAAGGACAGGAAGGAGCATAAAAGCTACAAGCTGACAACCAAACATCAAGAAAGAAAACTACTGTGTAGGCAGAAAATAGTCTCTTTATTCTGCAGCAGTATTAACACCAAGCTGTAAGTAACCCAAGTAAAGCACAAAAGAGTTTCCAAGTAGGCTGAGGGTCTTATATGTCTGGGCGACAGTGCATTTGAGGTCATGTGCCGGGGTATATTTCATCACGTGTCTCATGGTATGCATTCTCTGGCATCAGGGCAGATGAGTTCAGAGCACATTCAGTCTGCTCGTCTCCATGATCTGAAAAGCCGAGTGGATATGGTGTTAAAGTGTTTGTGCAAAGGCCAAAGATACATTTACACATAGTTGCATAGTGTACATACGAGCACATGTTAAAAGAGATACTGTACATCAACAGCACATAGGTACATTTTCAGGACATGATTGCGATTGTGATCTGGCATTTCCTAACAAGGGAAAGTAAAAAGAAAAAAAAAAAAAAAAAAACCTCTGTTAGGTCACCCTCTCCTACAGTTAGCGTCCAGTCACCTGCTCTCATTAATAAGGAAATTAATGTTGCATTCCGTTTCAATTAACCTTGCCCGGCTACAGGACCAAGACTGGGAGGGAGGCCCAGGCACCCGCCGAGGTCATCGTAATTGAATCAGAGGTACAACAATGACAAGGCCAAAGAGTTGTTGCCATGGCGTTGGGGGGCAATTGTTACCCCGTCATTAGGGTGGAGGTTGAGATCACCGTGTGTCACATTGTGTTGTTGTATCTCCGTGATGTGACAGTCGTCGCCAGTGACATCCGCCTTGTGAAAATCAGGTGGCAAATTAGGCGATTGTCAGGCTTGACTGTTGTTGGTGGCACATCTGCATAATGTCTGAAGGCAGTTCACAGAATGCATGAAGTGTTTAGCAGCATGAGGGACAGAATGAGCCAGGGACTGAACTTTTCTTTTTCTCTCTTTTTATTGCAAACCACATAAAACATGACAGAATGGAACCCAAATGGACTCTGTGGTGGTTCTTTTTTTTGTTTGTTTCTGAAGAAGTAAGCACTGTAATATGCTTGTAACTATGCTATAAAGGAGAATTTACTTCAGGTGCCCACTCTGAGTGTAGACTTAGATAGGGGTTTGCATCTCTTTAATGGACTTTTCCCAATAGTTTCTGTGCATTTGTGGATGTCATGTCATAGTTAATCAATTTATAAAAAAACAAAAACAAAGATTGTAACCTATTTGTGTGTAGACCTATTCTTTGGACGTCAGATTACCTTATGTTAACGCATGATGCTGACAACAAATTAGTAGCCTTTTTTAGCATAACATATAATTGTTTAGAGTCCGTTCTCTGGACTATTGGCAGGGACCAGTCCTCAGTTTGTTTCTGTGAGATTTTCTTCCTTTCTGCACCGTTCTGTTCCTCCCCCTCCTCTGGGGTGTCTCCAATGATGGTTGTCTGCTCCTCGAATGCGCTGCTGAGCATTGGCCAACAGTAAAACACACCTGGGTGTGTCCAACCATCTGATGAATGACCCTGCGGCTGGCGGGCGGATCGATACCAAGAGTGTGTGTTTTTGGGGGGGTGTGAGACCAGAAGGAGCATTCTGCTGATCTGGAAATCCCATTAAATCCCTACCCCACACACACACACACACACACACACACACACACACACACACACACACACACACACACACTTACTTTTTACTCACTACATCCTCCGCTAACACACATTAGTAAACACACCCACCAGCTATCTATGTCTTTACTGACACACACCAGCCCACACAGAGCACCTTTACACACACAGACAAGGCTCTACTTCGTTGTGAGAGGCCGGCTATAACTCACTGCTCTCCTGTACTGTACCAACTAGAGCGATGCAAAGCTGCAGCGCTCCTCTCACACCCTTAACACAACCAGGCAAAACCCTCATATCTTCTCCTCTTTGTCAGGGAAATGTCAAAATGCCTGTAACGGCAGAGCTGAAGCAGCACAATATGTTTGTTTGTATGTGCTGTGGCGTAGTGATATGGATACTGTGACTCATGTCTCTGCAGGCGCCCAGCAGGTCTTTTTGGCAACATGTATTCCTGGTTGTGTGTGTGTGCGTGTAAGTCTGTGTGTGCTGTAAAAGCAGCCACCTTGCCGCCCTTATTCTTACATTGAATGTGCAGCATTGGCATTCGAAATAATCTCTTTCTATCTGTCTCCGTGTGTGCTTATCCCCCCCCCCTCACTTGATCCCTCCTTTCCATCCTTGTCTCTCTTTCTGCCAAACACCTTCAATCCACCTGTTTCCCGTCCATCCTCCTTTTGTGTAGCTCTCTTTTGTCGATCTCGCTTCATCTGTCATCTCTCTCCCCCTCTTTTCATCCCCCTCTCCATCCGGGGGCCTCTAGCGTGACATTCTATCTCTGACACATCATGCATGTCCTGCTCCGATGATGCCAGCGCACTGACAGATCAGCCACAATGTGTGTCATCTGGCTAGAAGAGGGAAGGGAGGGGCAGGAGGGAAAGATAGACGGGGATGATCACCCACTCCCTCCAACAACTACAACTAAAAGTAGAACGGTAGAAAGGTAGCATTGTGTAGTGACATGGGAAGTTTTGAATTTGGGTATCCAACAAGTTTTGTCTTAGTGTGTTACACTTGCAAGTAGGCACTGATTTGCATGAAAATGGGTAATAGCAAAGCATTAATCCATTGGGAGTTTGGGTGAAACCCACAGCCAGGAGAATGTCATATTTGGGGTAAAGGCTCCATTTATTTTGCTGTTTCTATTGTTTATTGCTGCTTCTCATTTTCTCTGGTAATCACTTTTGTCACTCCCATCAATATTTCCATCAGGCTGCACACACATCTAGCCTACATAAAATGCTTCAAAGTAAGTCTTCTCAAAAGCCTACAGGTCTCTAAAAATAGAGAAATGATGCATTGCATCTCTTTTGCACTATGACTACATATCTGTGTAGCCATTTAAAGGCCCTTAAGGCTGTGAATATTCCTCACACCTTGCTATACAACAAAAAAAAAACTGCCTTTTGTGCCATGTGTTTCAGTGTGGTTCAAGAGGAACAGGCTGGATTGCATACATTTGAGAAATAGTAGGTGCAAGTTGACATACAACCCATACTGTTCGCACCAAAGGCAACAGAAGAACTCCTCTGTGGAAAATAAATGTATGTGGTGAATTTGAATCTGAATCTTGTGAGATAT
The DNA here is from genome assembly GCF_963584025.1 of Labrus mixtus. Lineage (NCBI taxonomy): Eukaryota > Metazoa > Chordata > Actinopteri > Labriformes > Labridae > Labrus > Labrus mixtus. The sequence continues at coordinate 12,928,829 of NC_083634.1, read as the reverse complement.
TTTTTGTTATGTGCGGACGAGTCGTCAGTAGTTGGTATCATAACCATTTTTTATTCAGCATTTGTCTGACATGATCAGTTCCCATCCCAACACAGAAATAAGTCTCTGTTGCTACTCAGAATGATGAATGAATATACTTTATAACACCACTATACTACAGCGTGACAAAGAGGTACTGTTTTTGTCCTTTTTTCATAAGAGAACCAAATGAATCATGTTAATTCCAACTATCTAAATTAAATGGATGAACCCTGTGTAATGTAATTAATGAAGTAGATGGATGACATCACTATCCCCAGTCCGCAGTAAAAACACTGTGATTCCCAACCAGGGGTGCGTGTACCTCAGGGCAATTCCTCTGTGACTGCTAGGGGTTCCAGAATGTGTTTATGCAGAAGTAAAGCATGCCACAACACCCATACAAGAATACACAGTATTTCTTATGTGGTCGGCCACGGCTAATCGATCATGTCTTGAGCCACAGTGTTGGCTCAGCCTCATCTCCAAAATCTTGATCTGTCGCAAGGTCACACTTAACTTAAACGCAATCCTATCAGTTATGTCACTAAATGACAAGAGGCTTAAAGACCCTCTGCCCACCTCCTGTCTATGTGCCACCAGCACTGTGTAATTTACCAAATCTCCTCGGAAGTCATGTGGACACTTCCCCACTAACCCTAACCTGGATCTTGAGAAGTCTGGCATTTTGTCTCCTCCTATATGTTCTCTTCCTCACTTTGCTCTCTCATCCCTGCCCCTAGTTATCTACTTTGGTAAAACCTCAATTAATTAAGCAGAGCTCCCAAAACGACAGTAGTAATGATAGTAGTTATTATTTCCAGAAGAAATATCAAGCCTAGCCAGATTTGGACTCCTCTCTGTCAATGCTACTTACTGTATCTATTTACCATATACTGTATAAAGGGAGGAAAGAAACAGTGTTTTAGCTGCAATACAGTGTATGCAGAAGAATCTTTTATAGTGAGAATACTCTAACTTTAGTCTAAAACCTTGGAGGGAAGATTATTGATGGCAACAGCCAAAACATATCCCCTTGGCACTTTTAATAATAATTCAGTCTAGTTGAATTATATAAAACATTGAAGGTTTACCACAGCATTATGTATCAGAGACACCTAGTTGTAACCTGTCATTGTGTGCACTGTACACATTTACACACAAAGACTCACCCATCAAACACACCAGCTCAGACACTGCCCCCCCCCTCCCCCCAATCCTCTCCAAAAGTACTCGATGCATAACTTGAATTGCTTCAGCCTTGTGCGAAAGCAGATCCAAAAATCCATCCTTTTTTATTTAATACAGAACTTTGACCGTGGCCTGAAGTGACTGCTACTTTTTTTTTTCCCTTCTTCCCCCTTCTCCTTCTGCCCTCTCTCACTATCTGTCTCACTCACTCTCTTTCCCCGGAGCTTGTTCAGTAGTAGCCCGTACCCCTTCGCTCTTTTTAAGCTGACTGGATTTGCGCCTCCATAATGAACTCAGTCAGTGCAAGAGAATGAGCAGGATTAATCCAGCCAACGGCAACGAAGGGATTTGATGATGTCATCCGTATGAATGAACCAGTTAGCGGATTATTCCCTCCAAGGTGGAAGCGATCCAAATAAATGAATGTGAACGACAGGGCAAAGGGCGCGAGAGTTGGAGAAGGAATATTGAAAAGGCAGATGAGGATTGCACTCTGGAAACAGAAAGGTTGATGAAATGAAGAAAGAAACTAGGAAGGAAGAGATACTAGGACAGAATAGTGTAGAAGATAGAGACACAAAGTGAATAAATGAGGTTGAAAATGATTGATGGAAGAGTCAAGGGAGACAGAAGAAAGGACAAATCAGTGGAAGAAGATATAGGTTGGTTCCAAACCTCAGTCTTTCCATCTGTCAGGACAAATGGCATCGTGAGAGGTTGGTCTGGGCTAGACAGTGCATAGTGGGAGGTGTCAGCTTTGAGCTATGGGAGCGCCAGAGGAATCTGTACCGGAGGCCCCAGCTGTGGCAATCACTGCTCAGTGGGCCGCTGGGCCAGAGCAATCAGGCCACCAGCAAGCCATCAGCTGAGCTCTCTACCTTCTGGGCGCGTCACCCACCTCTGCCATCATCCTGATCGCAGACACGTAGTACTGCATCCGTGCAACATTGCAGATGAATTACACACCTCGCATCAAATTGCATCCCAAGTAAAAAGAGATCAAAGTTTATTTATCAAAATTGCACTAAAAATCACCTTCTCAAAGATATGTCTGTATAAGTCAATGTGAAAACTTTCCTTGTCATTGAAGTATGTGACTCAAATTTTCTATTGGCTGAATATGTATGTCTCAGTTATCACATGTAAGTACTAGCTTTAGTTGCAAAATTGTTGAAGTCGGTAAGTAAATGTTTGTGCAATAACTCAAAAGAAGGAGTGGAAGACCATTACATTGTTGTTCACCTCTGTACCAATACCATTAATCACAGATGGGCCAGATGTGAACCATCTGAACAACCAAAAAAGGGTAGTTTCATATTTTTCAAGATACACATTTGCACCTCTTTACCTTGCCATACAGGTTGAACACCAATTATTTTTATTAGGCTATTTGTAGATTTTCAACACAGACAGGTGTGTTATTTAGAGTTTTCTAAGTCACAAGGCCTCTTAAGAATAGGGCTAAAGTGAGTTTTTTGTTCGTGTATGGTTGGATGCATGGTTTTCAATCGAATCTAATTGGGAATAATTTTGTGTAGAAAGCCAGTGAGGGATTATTCTACCATTGCTGCACCAGGTTCTTTGAAACATCTTCATCGGTAGTGGTCTGTGTGCAAAAGCATGAACGTATGTTTGCATTTGAGAAAACGTTTGGGTGAAGATTAACCCCCTCTTCATGTATAGAACAAGCCTGTTCTGTACAACATTTTTAAAATTCAAAGAAAGTAGGCTGCACTTAAACCCATCATTGGGGAGTCCATTTAAATGTGCACTAAAAACTCTAAAAGAAAGATCTAAAAGAGTCTGATATACAGATGCATATTAAGAATGCTTTCCTGCTCTTCCCTCTCTCCCTTCCATTCCCCTCTCCCCCTTCATAAAGGTCCTAATGAGTTGTCGGCGGAGCTGAGGCAAGACATCCGTAATGTGCCATGAAATATGTAAGCCAGGCCTTTTGGAAAGTGTCTTTTTCATGGCCCTCTCCTTTATCTCTCTCTCACTAGGAGAAGGAGAGGAGGTTCCTCTTTTCTGATTAATGTCCATGGCGATGGCAGCAGGGGCAGGTATGGGGCGCGGCCCAACGTATGAATCCATCCCGACACTCTTCCTTTCCCCCTAATTAGATTATTGGACTGATGAGGTAGCACCACAGATTAAGTCCTTCATCAGTTCTGAGAAGGGATAGAGGGAGAAAGACTTGGAGGGGGGGGAGGTGCACCATTCACTCTTGGTCCCCATTACATCCATCCGCCCACTCATTCCCTCGGTGCGTCTCACCACTGTAAATCTGTAGAGCAATCACAAGTGACCAATGACAAAGTGCAAGGTTCCAATGATGGGTTTGATCTTAAAATAATCCACCAAACCAATAGGGTAGCAAGAATCATATCACAGTGTACTAGCTTCTAACACAAAGAAGTATCAATTCCAATTTTTATTTTTACCTGCAATTCGGACCATCATCTGTGTATACGTCTGTAAACATTTTAACCTTCTCCATCTCTCCATATCAGTGGCAACATCAGACACTATATGAGGCTTTAACAATGGGGTTGAACACTCCCCACAAAAGAGTCCAACGCTTTTACGCCCTGCATCTGCCCCTTGGCCTTAATTTATGGGCTAGACCTTTGTAGTTCTTTTAATATATGCCCCATATTCATTCACCTTCTGCAAACGGACATAAATCCCCCACCATCCCCCACCTCTTCCGCTGTCCAGCGGTATTTTAAGGCCTTCTTTTATAACTTGGAATGGCAAACTCAGAGCCAGGAGCCGACTTCTGGTCGTTTATGTTTTATGACTCAAGGGTATTTTATTCCTGAGTCTCAGCATTTGCTTGATGTATATGTTGGTGTCCATACAATCGGACAGAGTGTGCGGGAACTTGATATGCATACAGTCGGACGGAGTGTGCGGGTACTTGATATTGTGTGTCCTTATCAGATCTCTAAGAATGTACGAAGCGTAGAAAATCTTGTTTATGGAGGAGAAATATGTATCTGTGCTGTTTCATTCAATGTGCCCAATCCAGCATGTGTCAATTATTTGTCCTCACACTCGAGCTTTTACAGTCACCACATGGTCTTATAAATCACCATTGGAAAGCAGATGGAATTTTTGATTCAGAGTGGATGGTGCCTATCATCTTGTGCAATTCATAAATCTTCAAGTACAAATGTGTCAGCAGCTCAGTATAAGTAAGACGATGAGCGATCCTCTGAATTCAGGACTAGTTGCATATCTCAAAGTGGTTGGAGAATTTGCCAAATTCTCCAATTGCCATTATCCTAACAGTTTCAGAGTATTTTAATCATACCTAAATGTGCTTCCTTATCCATTACAATATATTTAAAATGTAATATGGTGATATATATCTCATCCCCCATGTGTGTAAAATAGCAGGTGAGCATGTGTCAGAGGTGTAGGTCTGCCCTTTGTCTGTTTTCCATGTGGCCATGCCACTGTCAGACTTTGGCAGGCACCTCTTTTCCTTAAATATCCTTAGAATTATGACTCATGATGTGTCCCATGAAAATAAGACCCTTGATGTGTTGGCACTACTCTCTCTCTTGATTGCAGTGTCACCATTTTATGAGAGTGTCTATTTCCATAGAATGTTGCAGTTGGCGTGCAGTTGCCAGCAAAAGTCCAGATGACAAGTCAGGCAATGTCCTTGGCTTACGCAGTTGAAACAAAAGGTCTTACTGCTCGTGACACCAGTCATATTTTACCTTGTCAGTAGACCTCCTATTTTAAAGTGTTTTGCAGCGCACATGGTATAGACTGTTCTTGTACCAATTTCTATGGCTTAGATCATTTGACTATTTCAAACATGATTAGTCTATGTTGCTTTTAAGCACATGTCATGACATCCTGAAATACACTGTGTATTGAATCAGCTCCGGTGAAGTCTTTATCCAAAGTGAGTCATGTTACAATTTTTCAGGTGAGGTTGTTTTTCAGTCCAGCAGTGACACATTGTTGTGTCTCTATAAGGCTGCAACTTATTTATGACCCACCCCTGTCAGCAACGATACAGTGTGTGTGTGTGTGTGTGTGTGTGTGTGTGTGTGTGTGTGTGTGTGTGTGTGTGTGTGTGTGTGTGTGTGTGTGTGTGTAGTTGAGTTGGAAGGTAAGAGTTGTAGAAACTTCTTGGACTATTTCCAGGAAGGTTTGCAGCACTGTACTTCTGTATGTCATCACATGTGTCTGCACATGTCTCAATGTGTCCTCTTTTTATGAGTGGAAATGCTGTCTTTAGACGTAGAACTTTCCGCAAACATGATACACAAGCTCAAGGCCAATGTGCCAGTTTTAGAAAAAAGGTCTCCATTTTCATGATTTAATTATAAACCAGTCTCAATATAAAGGCTTTGATACAGAAAACATAACATTGCATAACTTTTTGGGTATTTTCTCTTTCTTTGTGCCAGTGAATATTATGCTTAGAGGTGACCTAATTTATTTGTACCACCTGAAAAGGTTTTTACAAAGACATGTGCTTGTTACCTCTGAAGAGACTTCTTTGTCTTTGTCCTTACAGACTTTCCAGGTAAATGCCTGCCTGTCTCCAGAGTTCTTAAAGTCTTAAATACGACGAATGTTTGCAATTTCTCTGGTGAAAAAGCAGCTTACACTAGAAACAGGTCTTCAGAATTTGTAATGAAAGTCAAACAGTTTCGAAAATAGTGTTGTGTCTGCTTGTTCACATTACTAACTGCCGCCTCTGCAAATTTGACGTGTATGTTGGTGGTATTATGTCTAACTATCTTTGTAGGCTATTAGGCCAGAGGGAACTGTTGTAACAACTGGAGCCTCCCTGGAAGATTTCCAGGAGTGTGTGTGTGTGTTGTGTGTGTGTGTGTGTGTGTGTGTGTGTGTGTCTGTGCTCACATGCATGGCTGCTTCTCTGCCTGCACACTGCGGAGTGCTTGGTTGATTGAAGACCACTGCTGATCTTGTTTTATTTAGTCTTTAGTTTTTCCTGACTTGATCACATACTGTCCATGGTCGGTATGTGACAACCAGTTTACATAAATACCATTAGCAACCGAAACAGAAGGGTAATGGTATACTGTTTCCAAAGCTCCGTTCAGTCGTGTGTGTGTGTGAGAAACATCTTGGATGTCAACGCGCGGGGCTGTGAGTTATTACCTGGTGACAAAGTTACAACACCTCAGTCCTCTGTAGCAGGCGGCACACCGTCCCGATATGGCTAGGATCATGTAAACCCAGGCTTGTGGCACATCACAGGCACTCTGAAATAGTTCATAGGCACACTTCGTCTCATGGGACAGAACATGCTGTAGAAAGGATCAAGAAACAGAATCCAAAGGCAACAGAGTTCATGGTAAGGATGTGATGTATGAAGAACATACGGACTCATCAAACGTGTTCATAAACTGCTCAACCACAATTCTAAGGACTTCAATTAGGACATCATGGTTTATGGAGATCACTTATTTTAAAAAAGGTTTACACATTTTTTTTGTACTTTTTTTTATTCAAAATTGCTCTGCATAATTGATTTCCCAATACTTACCATCTTTACATTGCAATGCAGGAGAAGCCAAAATCCAAGTGAACAGAGTCGATGAGAAATTATATTTACCTTTTTTTTTTCTTGCACAAGCCCTGCACAACCAGGACTGGCATGGGCCCCCTTAAAATCAGAGTATCACCCCATAACCCTCAACTATGATTGGCTTCTTGCCTTGCCAGAGGTGGGACTTATGTTAACTAAACTGTTTGAGCATTTAACTGAGGACATTTTCTTTTTCTCAGTTCTTTAAACTACCTTTGGCAAGCACTTCTTTTGAGTCCTTACAAAAAACAAACATCTGTACGTTACTGTGCTGTTAGTTTTTCAAAGTAGATCTGATAAGACAAAGGATTAATGAGTGCTATTCATTTGTGTGTGTAAATTCACAATCGTAGCCTCAGTTGGGCTACCATGGTAAGAAAAGTTTGGACAAGCCCCTGTACACAAGTGAATGAGATAACCTCTCACATTTACGTACCAGAGATTGAACTTTTGATAATTATTTAGAGAGAAATGAATACTTAGATTCATCTATAGGACAGTTCCATACTTGACTTGAATTGACCCAATGCCAGCCACCTACTGTTAAATTTGACTCTGTCCCTACATGAGCCCACTTCCAAACTCTTAAGTAATGTTTCTACCCAACCATCCCCATGGTGCACAATCCATTTAGTATAGGTGCAGCTCAGTGGGAGAGTGTGTTCAACAAAGGAGCATGGATTGGCAGAAACAGTGGCATACACCAAATGCAGACTGAGCTTTATTAGAGAGAGAAAACTTTGAATTTCATGCTAATCCAAATCAGGCTCCTTATGTCATTCATTCAAAGGTCCTGACTGCGTGTTTTGTAGTGTAACAGCACGACATGAAACGTGCGAAAGGAAGGAAAGAGAACGCTTTTCCTCCATCTGTGTCTCATGGGGAAACATGCTGCCTAGATCCATGGTGAAAATAAAGGAGTGGTGCAGGGAGTGTGTTTTTTCCATTTGCACCCCCCCCCCTCCCACACACACACACACACACTTCCGTCTCCCATTCTCCCCAGGGTTTCAATTACTGTCTCCCTTCACCTCTCATTAGCACAAGCAGGCCGCTCATTCTTAATGCTCACACACACATACACATACATGCACAAACACACACACACACAAACACAGAATGAAGCACACATTTGAACTCAAATGGAGCAAGTGAAACCCCACACACACACACACTCTCATATGTTCCATGTCGAGCTCTGTAAACACAGCGCTGCATGTTCCTCTAGGCCTGTAAGTTGTGCAAAAGGTGTTGCTGATAAACACTAGTTCCCTTCCATCATTCATATTCACCGTTCTCTATCAAATTTAGAGCATCTTACCTGGAACCACACAGCATCTTGCATGATTGATGGTGTTAATTATCACAAGCTGATGTTTCACTTTCTTTCTCAAGGCTGATAAAGTTCCAGCAAAATGAAAAAAGTTACGCTGTTGTCATCACTCTCGCTGGTAAACTCAGAATTATGTCTGCATCACCTAATAACTTCTATCAATATTTTACTGATTTTTACGCTTTTATTTTAACGGGCATTTTTCTCAGTTATTTATCAATACTTAATCAAAGTTACAGATTTGATTGACAAACTACTCCACTAATTAATTAGCAAAAGACAGCCAAAAGTGCAATACTCAGGAACCAAAAGAAAAGATTTTTGCTATACTACAAAAATGATTAAAAGTTTAAAAAGGCAAAAACCCACCATGGATAAAGTTGATGTAAAAAAAACTATAATTAAAAATTCAGACAAAAGCTGTAAAAAAAAAAGGTTTATTTAACTACTCCATCATATAAAGCTGATATAAACTTCCAATTTGAGTTAAAAGCCGAGAATGCACCACCCTGTCTACATTTTATTTCCCTTTACATTCCCAGAGATGACCCTTCACCCCTTCCCCAAACAGCTGTCAGTAGTCCTGCATTCCCCCATCATTGCGAGACGGTGAAAAGGCCCTTCTGCTTGAGACATCTAAGTTAGCCAGCAGGCTAATTCTGCTAATACAGATTAGCTCCCTCGGGGACTGCTGTATTGATTGGACAACAAAGGCTTGGAGAAAAACGCTCCAACATTCAATTATCCACACCGATAGACATAATGCCATTCTACTCCTCCTTTTTTTCCTCCCTCCCCCTTCCCCCTGTCTCTCTCTCTCTCTCCTTATCCTTATTCCTTTACTGAACGAATCAGTGAGGTCGGAGGAGGGGAGCAGACAAACAGGCAGGTGTAAGTGTGTGTGTGTGTTTGTGTGTGTGTGTGCTTGTGTGTGTTATCTGATTGTGATCCTATCTTAAAGGGAGAGCGGGGGAGTGTTTGGGTGTTTTTGGTCTTCAGCTATCTCTCTGTGGCTGTCTCTCTCTCTTCGGAAATTTAGATAATAAGAGAGTGATACATTGTGTATTCCAACATTTACAAATGTGTTTTCTAATGTTGGTGGGAAATTGTGTTAATTCTGCTCCAATGCATCAAGTAATGATAAAGATATAATGTCAACATGTGACATATGCAGTCCTTCGAATGGCCTAATTTCCCTTGAGGGCACAGTTGTATTGGACTGTTTGTGTGTTTGTATGCGCATACAAACATGTTAAATGGGATTCAGAGGGATTGACTGCATTGAATCCAATGACCAATACATTTAATTAGGTACATTTTTAAGATGCTTCATGTGAATGGGAACACCGTCAAGGCACAGGGTTGCCGTTCAGGTCACTTTAAAGTTCATTTTTTAACTCTTTGATATTCCCCTCCCTGTTTCCCCATATAAATACCCACTAAATCCAAATAGTTAATGGGTTTCCAGAGTGCGTGTGTGCAATGACTCCCAATCAACTGAGCATAATTTAGTGTTTCCATAGCTCTGCAGTGTCTTTACAAAGTCCCAGTGCTAGCCCTCTCTCATTAGCTCCCTCTGTTAAAGCTAACTCTGATTGCCTTCTGGTCAGAGCTGCACGCTATTCAGCTATTTCTTGGGATGGGAGGCTGAGAGGCGAATGCTTCTCATTTCCCACAGCCAATGACACGTGAAGGCATCGCAGGTAACAGATGCATCTGCAAAGTATGTATGTACGCAGGCTCACACACACACACACACACACACACACACACAAAAGTTTGAGGCTCACGCACACACACCCAGGTCATCACCATTAGACGAGCGTGGCGGTGCTTGAGTGAGTGAGGTAAACGACTCATGATCTGAGAGAATTATTAGCTAATGGCTGGAGCATGTGGACAGGGTGATCTCTCAGAGGGGCGATTCGACGAATAAGGAGAGAACGAGGAAGAGAAACAGCCAGGCAGCTAGAGGAGCATCATCAAAAGAATACTTGCACACTTGGATCAGCATCATTGGCTTACATTCATGTCTCTCAGCTAATGTGAAACTTGATTGGTGAGCTAAAGGTCTCTCTTTTCTGAAATGTCAAGGCTTACGAACAGGTGAGAGAATTGTCTTATAACAGAGGTTGCCATATTGCTTGTGCCTCATTTATTTCACATTACAGAAAATGTTAACAAAGCATTAATGAGCTGCTGACTACATCATCCTAACTTTAAAGAACTCTGTCAAGGGAACATCCAACCCCACTCTGTATGCCATTGTAGTCTTCTGAGCAGTAATGTGCAATGCGGCAATATTTCCTCAGACATCAGGTTCACTCAGCATCTGATATGTTTGTGGCTGCACTAAACCAAGTTTTCATGTACTCATTAGTGTGTGCATAGCTTAGTTCCAAGCAGTTTAGTGACCTAGGTAGGTTAAAGTTTGAAGGAATTCTTGCAAACGTTTAATGTCTGCAGAAAATTGTTTTTAATGCACAACATGTATCTCTAAGAAACATATTAGGGCTTTGCCCTTGGGATTGCAACGGCAGTCCGGCAGTCTATGACTGTATTGCTATGAAATTTTGTACGGAAAAACAATAATTCCTAGAGGACAAAGCCTACTGTATTGTATTGTTATTGCAAAGTGTCAAATACTTATTCAATCAACATTTTGGTGAATATAGACCTTAGATGTGACTTGGTTTAAGCACATACCCTATTTTGAAGGACCCATATCAGTACAAGGGCAAAAACAGTTAATCAGAATTGACTGGTATTGTAAGTTGAGTGACTATAGTGTACAAAACACCTGCTTAACATGAGCAGTTTACCAGGTACTAAAGTTTACACAAAGCTGAAAGAGGTGGGTGTCCGCTTAATTGAGCACCATTTTCAAAATATGCAGCATGGCTTCGACACAAATTCAAAAACAACTTCCTTTATGTTGAACTTTTTTGTTTGCAAATGGCTTTAAAATGAATCATGGCCAAACTGGTTGCTTAAGTTTGACCAGTATCACCAAGTTGCATGGTGGCTCATTTTCATGATCTGTCTCTTTGGCCCTTCATTTTTTAATTCTTGGCTCAAGCCAAACAAAACCACTTGAACTGGACAGATGTGTCAGTCCTGCACGAAAAGACAGCATTGTATCACACCAACGCATCACCCCTTTCACAACCACCCAAAAGTAATTTCAGGGTTAGGGCAAAGGAGCCAAGTTGTCCAAATGAAAAGGCCCTCGATGAAGAGAGGAGGCCATTTTCCCAAGAAGCCGAATTGACTGTTGCAAACAAGAGGCATGACCGAGATGAAATTGGCTCACCTGAATCCATTCCTGGAAGGGGGAGGAGGGAACAGAGAGATGAGCGGACGGGGGGGGAAGCGTGACAGAGACTGGCAGAGAGAGACGCAAGAAGACAAATGAGACCATGAAAGAGAGAAAGGAACGGGTGTAGGTGCGGGTTCAGGGCCAGCAGAGAGGAATAGAGATGACAGGGGAGTAAAAGAGAGGAAGAGTTGATATAATATAGAGGATGGAAGACTGAACTTCCCATGGTGTCGTTCATGGTCTTATCTTAACCACAGAGTGAAACCCTCAGTGAGAGTAATATCCATTTAACCATAATCTCTTCAGGCTGAAACCCACATCATCAATAATAAACCATCAGCCAAGAAATCAGAATGAAAAATTTACAAGTCTGCTGCTGTGTATACTCTGTAAATGGGGGGGATCCATTCATACTCAATTAGATAGTAATATCATTTCTATTACTATATTTGGAAATGATGGATGTCTTGATTTAAAGCTTTGTACACCACACTTTAAATCTGTGTCTTTCCCAACACTTTGAGTCCTTAAAGCTGCATATTTAAACAGATATTAGCCTTGATTTGACCACAGATAAAAGCTGGTGTAACGATGATGCAACTTCTTCCCCCATCTCCTGATCATAATTGCACATCATGTTTCTCAAATGAATTTCAAATACAGAGTCTCTCCTCAGCAACTTGGGAACTCAGTGAAAGTTTTTGCTCGGCCAGTATCAGACTTTTATAGCCTAGCATAATTAGGACCATAAACCTGGTCTGAGCCTCATTCAATAATGATTCCCTGCTCCAAATACCTGCTGGCCTTTAGCAGAATATTACTTATCAAGCACTCCAAAATCTAGCGGAAGTATTATCCGTAAGGTCAAGCGTGGAGAATCTTACAGAGAGGCTCGGCTTTATGAGCTCGGCTTCTGTCTCATTTCTACGCATTGCGGATGGCATGCTAATGGACGCTGGCTGTCGTTTGATGGCTGTTTTTCCTTTCTAAGATGCTGCTGATGAAAGGAACATTGACTTGTTTTCTCTGAGAAAAGTGTAAACAGTGCCAATTGTTACTTATTTCTTCACCGATGTTCAGTGATGTAGTTTGTGGACCTCGTTTCATACGACTCAAAACGTAAAACAAGTTATTCGTATTGCCAATCGGTCTTTAATTTGGCCTTAAATTATCACTCTAATAGCTTTATATACTTTTTTTCCCCCCACTATGTACAGCCAATTTCAAATATCCTGCATGACTGCATATCAGCATGTCCTAAAACTTTTAACACAATACATTAGCCTTTGATATAGCAATCCCCAAACTGTTTCTATGCATTCAACAAATTCAAACAAATCCATTACATTGGAGGCTTCTAGTTACCTCGTACAAATGTTTTAACACCAAAACATGGGCACAAGGTATCGGTATTGGGGGTGGATTCAAAGAGGTTTTGGTTGCCTTGAAGTTAATTCTGACCATTTGAACAATTCTCGCCTCCAACTCATGTTGACACAAGGTGACTTTTACTTAGTAATCAACACAATATTTCTAATGTATGTCAGTTTAATGACTCAAAAATATTCAATTATACATTTCAACTTGATCCTCCTCCTGATCCTAAATCCACATACTGGTCACATACTGTATCCACCAGAAGGAGCATGTAATGTTCAGCCCAAAATTGGACCTCCATTGGTAGGTGTCTAAATCTCTCCAAAGCACACTGGCTAAATGTTGCTCACTAAACCCTCTGTCTACCTATCTAAAGCTATCAATCATGACTCTGTGTTTCTTAGTAGCTGTCCACTGTCATTGTGGACACATTCACCATTTCTACCTAGCAGAAATAGAATAAAAAAATCCATTACAAAATGTTGTTTTCAAATAGCCTAAACTATGTTGGTTCAACAGCTTTCTGATCATCCTCCTTGGGAGCTGTTTGGACAGCTCTTTCTGGGGTCAGTGACAGCCGAACGGAGGGTGAAATCAGTGTGAATTGAACGTTTGGATGCCTCACTTCGCGTGTGGACTCCCATTAATGTTTAACCACTGAAGCCTTTGCACTTGTTTATTTTTTAAAGGCATCATCCATGCTGAAGTATCTCTAAGGAAAGCACTATATCCCTGAAAGAAGAGAAGAAACGGCTTCTGAAACATTCCAGCCTGCTCTTTGTTGAGATCCAATTCCTTTCAGTTTGTTTAATATCCTTGATGCATTTTATTTGTTTGATACAGGAGTAGACACACACACAAACACACACACACACAAAAACACTCAGATCCAATTCACTAAAGAAATGTTTGAGATAAATCATCCCTGCAGGAAGAAGGTTTCATGTTCAGGGGGGTAATGCATGTTGGTCCGCTTTGTAACCGTTCTACTATTTCCCTGATTGCCTCATGCTCTAAACATAGTCATTTGACATTGTTGTGTTGTATCCCTATCTCAAGCAGAGCGACGCTGGATTTGCTTGATTTCTTTAAGACAAGAGTTCAATCATCCCTGCAATCCCACAGTGTCACATCAGATTTTATCACACAGGATATTCAAGGGTATGCTGTGTGATTATCCCCTGACAATACAGATAAAAGCTCTCTCTCTCTCTCTCTCTCCTCTGCTCTCTCTCTCTCTGTTTCCCAAACACACTGTTCAAAGACACACACCCATGATACACAGGCTTGAAGGCTCCCGTGTGCTTGTGTATACACACACACACACACACACACACTCAATGAAAACCGAACCTTTAACGGTGTGCACACCATCCCCCCCCTGGGTCAACAGAGAACACAGGGAGCCCATGGAGGAGCAATTGTTTCAATGCGGGACCCGTGGTGTACCCATTGTGAGCCAAGGCCACCATCATCAGAGAGACAGAGGAGAGAATCATCCTCTGAAAGAATGCCACAGATCGCTTCCCCTCCCTTAGCTTCTTCTCCCGGGAGACTGGCAAAGTACAAGGCGAATCCATCCGATCGAATGTCACGCAAATACACAGCCCCCGCGTCCAGCAGTCCTGTGATTGCTGTTGGTATACCCGGGTTATTGACCCGTGCTGTGTGTGATGTGTGAGTTTCAGAGACTGTGTATGTTCTGGGGGCCCGTTTGTGTATGTGTGTGTGTGTGTGTGTCTATGTGTGTGTATTGTTTGTATCAGAGACGGATTGGAAGGCCATCATGCGCTGAGCTGACCCTATCTCCAAGGCTCGGAGGCTGCATGGAGAGATCAGAGCGAAAGCCAAGCCCACTGTCTCCTACTGTGATGGAGGAAGGATCTGTGTGTGTGTGTGTGTGCGCGTGTGTGTTTAGAGACAAGATGACATAGCCCAGAGCCCCTCTGCAGCCGAGTCCAAAAGATAAGAGAGAAAGAGAGATGGGCAGCTCCACAGATGGTGGAGGGCTGTGGTGAAACTGTTGGCGTGTTTATACGTGTGACGGATGACACTTGCTTACATGTATATGCATATTTAAGCACATACATTTTGACAGAAACCAAAAGTCAAATGCAAAACAGGACGTCTTCTTACTTCAGGTTGACTTTAAGGCAAGGTGATCTTACCTGGTATTTAAATTATTTAAAGACTTTAGGTCAACTCATTTGTGCATTTTTTCCATATTTCATCAAATCCCATGAGCAGGCTGAATCCAAGGTTTTCCAACACTTTCTTAACACCCCACTATTTCTTTAGCACTTAGCTCCAGACCTATTGGTACCTCTCTAAGAGCTTAAACCGTAAAAACACGGCACAAATATAGAGTTTGAAGTGTTTTTCAAAAAGAGTGTGGGTCTAGTTCTCTAGCAAATGTTACCAATACAGTAGTAAATAGTGCATGTTTTTGTAGAATATTTTCAGGCACAAAATTGCTTATTTATTAATTCATAGAAATTTATTTTTTTATAAAGAAAAGAGATGTAATATTAGTTGTTCCAGATCTCTTGATTTCTACCTTCAACTCCAATCTAGTCAAGGTTTTTTAGTTGACACTTTCCCAGGCTAGATAAACTGTCGACCAATCAGAGTGTTGTACTCACAAATAAGAACGGAAATGTTCTTATCCTAAAGGGCAAAACCTATACCTGTGGAAAAATAGTTAACCAAAATCAAACTTCAACACAATGAGAAAAATAAGGTAAAGTAATATTGTAAAGCATTCTGAAAAATGGGTTTTCTCAGTATTGGCTACTCAAGCCACCTTCGGCTTTTGATTTTTTTTTTTTTTAAGATTTATTGATGCAAAGAAAAAATATTGCAGACCATATCTTTTTTTTTTAAGTTTTATTTTACCCAAATATTTCCAGCTGCATGGCATTTAAATTCTCCTCACTTCTGTGCTGCAGATGTACAAATAACCCACACATATAACTGTACTTTATCTCTGGACCAACTTGCACACACACAAACATCTTGCAGTAAAAAGTGACTGGCACCCTGGGCAACCAGCTGCAGCAGGCCTGAGGCTCCCCTCACAGCGCTGTCTAATCCTTATGCAGGTTAATCCAACTCTGACCTCCTCTAGTCCTCACTGACCGATCATATCTCCACCCCTTCCTCTCTCTCTCTCTCTCTCTCTCCCACACACTCTCCCCATACAGTCATTTTCAGCCACCCTTGTCTCCCATCTCTCACAATCTATCCCTCATATAGCCCTTATCTCTCCCTCTCCCTCTTTCTCTCTTCTACTTTTGACCCCACCTTGCTGTCTCTCTTCCTCTCCCCACCTCAGAGTTGCCTTAAGGAGATTTCAAAGCCCATTCGGCAGCAGTTCTAACTGCCAAACTGATGGCCAGATAAAGTCCCCATTTACCTTGTCCTCAGTTTCCCATTAAAGCCCATTTTTGGGGACCGTAACTTTAGAGGAAATGGGAAGGAGCGTGGAGAAAAAAAAAATCAGCCACTCGGCCACCCTTAAGCCCTTTTTGCTGTTTATTTGCAGCAGCATGAAGGAGGAAGGCAGGTTTTTTTTAGGGGCGGTGGTAGAAATAGGTCTGGAAAAGGTGACTTGAAGTGTCAGTGGCCCTGTCCCCATAGGAAGGCAATGCAGTGCGGAGCTGCACCCTCGGGCAAGGTAGCTTCATTGGCAGCATAGATGGATGATCCGGAACACTGTACACTCTGTGTGTGTGTGTATAGAAGTTAATGCCATTTTGCCAGCACAAGGACATAAGGCAGTCTAAGTAGCTCAATTAAAATGTATATTTCCTCATTTACTGCCCTCCTGGGTTAGCTGGAGAGATGACGGGGAGGTTTTTCTAAAGGTTGCACGGGCCGTTGTGCATGGGGGCATTTTGGCAGGTGAGCGCATTTAAAGGGGCATATTTTAGGTCATATTCAGGGGGTGGGTTCCCTTGTTGGCACGGATATGTAACCGTGCAATGGTGCATGCCACATGTGGTCCCAAGAGAGGGTGGGCAGGTTGCCAGGCCAAGTTGGAACTGTCACCTTCAATGAATTGGGCGTCACTGCCTCAACTGGGGCCTTTTTCTCTTTTTTTTCCCAACTTATTTTTATGCTGGGATTTGTGGTTTAAAGTAATTAGCTGTGATAGCGGCCTGTTAATAATTGGGATTTACATTTACTGTGAAATCTGATAACCTGAAAGAATTGCTGAAACTATTAATTCTTTCTCCTCTGGAATACAGCTCACCTTCACTGTATTTTAATTAACCCATGCAGACAAGACCTTGTACACAGAGCATTGTGCTTCTGAATTGCAGCCTCACAACTACCTTGTATGTTCTTCACCGTGAAATAATTAGACCACATTACTTGTTAAAATAATGACATAGCCTGAAGCTACAAGTCTTCCAAATGAAGTCCTTGTTGAGAACATCTCTTCCCCGTCCTGAACGTTTACATGAGCCAAAGCTTACAGCTAATCCAGAAACATTTAACCTGTTGCTGTTTGTCCGGCATGCTAATGACCATATGTGAGCCCTTTCACCCCATGTCTTTATAAACACACAGAGGCTTGTCATTCTAGCTGTCAAGATAGACACAGGATGGGCAGCTGAAGGTGCTCATAAATATTTGCGTGGAAGCCGTTAGTTCTCTTGGTGAAAAGGCCCCCCACCATTCACATAATGTTGTAAGAGCTTCTTATTTAAGGGATGGAAATTCAGATTCAGATTGAGACAACTTTATTAATCCCAGAAGGGCAATTTGGTTTCACAGCCTACCGAGTCATTGAAATAGCTGCTCAATTATACTTGGGTACATTTGGGAGTTGGTTTTTAAATCCTTTTGGTTTAACAGTTTAATTTAAAACCATGACCTTAGTATCAAACTAAGAATCAAGACGTTTAACCGGCTGGTGTCTATGTGATATGTCTGCCTTGAATGTAAATCTATTGGTTGTCAAGAGATATTACAACAATGATAATTTGTATTTTACCGAAGTTCTATACCACTTAAGTAAACAAAACAGATAGGTGAGTTCTTATTCTTTGAAAAACACATTATTTTTTAATAAACTAGGTGGGTTGTTTTCACCACATCAGGAGGAGGTTTCCAATATTTTGATTAGCCTGTTTTCTTGCAGGTTAAAGGCAAAAAATATTGCTGAAAGTGTGTGTATGCTCTTTATTGTGAAATTAAAGCCTTCTTGATCTGTCTGCTCAAGGTCCTTAAACCTTATTATTCAGTGAGAGTTTAAAGATTGCTAGGATTTAGGTGTGAACAAAAACCCAATTCCCACAAAGAAAAAAATACAGCCTTCTTTACACACTGTCTTTATCTTTCCCTTCCCTCACCTCATGTATGCACATATGTAGTCATACCCACAAATATAAAACTAAGCCCGGTCCCTTGGTATCAAAGGAAGACTATATTTGTCCCCTTGGGCTGTTTTTCTGCGCTGTGCAGCAATCAAGGGCCAGAGAACTGGCTGTTAGTCCAGGATTAAAGCTAGCCCTCTCCACATCCATCAGGGGATGAGGCTACATGCAGCCCTGCTACTCATGGGAAGACGGACTCTAGCTTCGTCCCTGGACCCAGATTGATCCTCCACAGCAATTTTATAGATTGTAGGCAATGGAGAACCGGCTTTTTGAAGGAATGTTACCTCTGCTGCTCAGTTAGTTGAAGAACAGAGACAGATTCTCTCCACCAGTTGCAGGAAACTTGCAAGTCTGGAGGTTGTGTAAAAGAATCTAAAAGCAACAATGACATGCTATTCTTCAGGGATTTTTCAACCTGTAGTTACAGCGTATTTATGTATTTGCAGTTCATAATAAATGCCTCAACAGTTTCCGCCGATTAGATGTTTGTCAAGAATACTCAGATAATTTTGACCTTTTTTTTCACCTTTTACAAAACGTTTATTGGAAATGCATCCTCTAAACTAAAGCATTCATGCGGGAAATATTCCTTACATCAGGTCAACCCATATATCTGCTGTTATCTTTCCTTGGCTGGCATTTTTTTTATTCTTTTACCATCTTTCTCCACGCAATCGCTCTTTCCCCTCTAGGCTTTGGAAAGAAGGATTACTGCTTGTTGTCACTGAGCGCCCTTTGCACACCTGAAACAAGCTTGCTTTATGATAGACCTCCCCCTTTATTCCGTCTTTCTCTGCATACTGCCACATTGCCCCTTCAAATGGAGGGCAAACCAAGCAGATAGCCCAGCCTTATCTTGTGCTCATACCTTCTCGCCTTTTGACAAGACGAAGGAAGAACAAGGCGGTATAGTCTGGGAGGGAGGGGGAGTGTCTGATGCCTTAACACTGTCCTATGGTAGCTAAGGCTCAATGCGTGCACTGGTTGCGTGTAAGCACTACTAATTGCACACTGGGTTGAACCTCCGATGCATAATGCATTGTGTGTATAGATAGCTGGAGCCTTTAAATATAGGAACCTTATAAACTTGCATGCTCATGGTGCATCACGACCATCCATGTTACAATTCTCGCACATGCAAGAACCTGCTCTAGTTGAGGGATCTGCGCCTGAGGGTGCTCAAAGCTAAGAAGGCCTCTCTTCCCCCCTCTACTCTTCTTTCTGTTATCCCACTCTTCCCTCGACTTTCTTGTGATACATGATTGATCTATGTGCTGCTGGACTCAGGTGGGCTGTTTTTATGCGAAGCTTCTCTCAAAGAAGGCTTGTGCTTTTAAATGATTTATTGCTGCGTGCTCTTTGAGTGCAGGTATCTCTGTGCATTTGTGTGTCCTGGCATGGCTGCATGCGTGTTAACTGGTGTGTTTGCAGCACTTTTGCATCATGAAACATTTGAACTATATAATGAGACAAACACGAACCCAAACACCTTAAGAAGCAGAGATCACTCGTGAAAACAAATATGCAAACTGTAGGTACCATAATGGACACACAACAATTAAACGGTGTCATTCTTGCTAGTTGGGACTAGAACTACTAGTAGGTTAAACTAATATTTGTATCAATTCAGGCATGCAATGCCAGTCAAGTAGTTGCCCACCAGCCAGGGCTGTAAGTGGGCTATTCCATACTGCATAAGGTTTTACTAGTTCTACTCAAGTATTAGGTCCATAGTATAGGGTCTAAAGAAGACATAAGGTATATAAGGAGTCCCCCAAGGATCAAGTCTAGGTCCATTCACAATCTGCAAGAATCCAATTTCAAAATAATAATAAGAATCTTGACAGGCAATGTCCACCAAACTAAAGGTTCAGAGATCTGCTTGGATATAGCGCAAAGGTCTTGATCCACATGGCACTCTCCTATCCATAAAAAGCCTTGTCAAAAGACCACTTGGTTCCCAACAGAGATAGCCAAACTAGGGCATGATTCTCACTTATACTGACCACCCTATTTTGACAATCTGCCAGGGAAAGAGTGAGAGACCCTTTAATGTAGCCCCCCAAGCCCTGTGAATGAGGTCAATCCATTTCGGAGGTGTGTGTGTGTGTGTATATGTGTGAGGAGTGATGGAGGGGAGGAGTGTATGTGGGAGGGTTTCCCCATAAGTGCCAATTAGTGGCTAAAGGTATAAGCATCAGTCACAGGAGAACAGGTGATTTTGCAGACGCCTGGGTAAGATTTGTGATACACATCTTTAGTGTTTCAGTGAATTTGAAGCTTATGAGTGTCCATAACTATTTGATGATCTTTTTAAAGAATATTTTTTATAGCATTTCAGCTTTATTGGGCAGTAGCGTAAAGCAGAAGCAAATAGGGTAGAGGAAGGTAATGGCTTCTTTCAGAGAGTGAGTGCATGAGGCTTTAACTTAAGATACCAAACTCGGACTCATAACTCCATTATATTTCCCTTATTATCCATTGCAGCATGAAGCTTTCCAGTTACAATGACTCCCCAGTTTCTCTACATTTTTTTATGTTACATTTTCTGTGTGAATCCTCTTTTTCAGCCTGTTTCCATCTGTTTTTACACACTATGTAGAACATGGAGTCTCTGAGGAGAGTCAGTCCTCCCTCTCAGTCTTTCTTTCTTTCTTATTTCGAGTTCCCTCTCTCCCATCACTACCTGTCACTGGGAGTCTAATGCCTACAAACACAGGCAGGTCCAAAATGCACCACAAATAGGTGGTGGTGTGAGTGTGCTGAAGGAAAGTGGGAGAGGAGGAAACCAGGCGTGAAAAGTAGAGAACACTACGACCAAATAGACACTAAAGACGGAGACACCCACACCACTACATTCCAAGTAAATGTCAGCCTCTTTGATATTCTGATGGTTCACCCTGATTTCTCTAAGCAGATGATGCGTGGCCACTGCAAATGAGAATAAGTAGCAAACTGTTTTCTCTTGTATGTCCAGCTAATTTGTCTATGAGGGTGCACAGAGTCAGTTGGGTCACTTAGCAGGCAGACTTGTCTGACCTGCATGAAGAGTATAAAAGAAACACTCACACTAAGGAGCAATACACAAACCATTTGACTATTAAAGAACATTGGGAAAACATTTCAATGTAAGCTATTACCTATAAACAGGAAAGACTTAATTCACCATAATTCTATAGTCCGCAACAATATGGTAGTTATCTCTAATCTAATAAGAATCATTTCCCCCAATAAGTCACTGAAAATTAAACTTCATCAACATTTAATGTGTACTTTCATCTATCACTACGACAGAAATGGACTTGTAATATAATTTGTATTAAGCCAACATTTAATGTAAATATGGTTAAATTATTCCCCCTGTCATGCAACATTGGGGGCACAATGACTAAACTGTGCGCGTTGAATCGTTTAACTCTTCTTCTTTTTTTGTCTTATAATAGCCATCATTTAAGAAAGACACTCATTCAATGCATAATACATGTCATTATCTAGTTTGCATTGAATGCTACATTCCTTCAAATTTGGAATCAATTCATATTCTGAGTGGGAAAGTCTTTTGATCCCAATGTGCATGTTCAGAAAGAGATTAGTGTGTGAACTTTCAGAGACAGAAAAGAATCACAGCAGGCAGCTGATAATGCCGTTGGAACTATTGCTTCCCTTTGCCCTGGTAGACTCTGCCAGACTTTTCTCTGCACCCCCCTCATGTCCCCGTCCCCTGCCCCTGAGTGTCACATCACTCACTCTGTATGTTGCCAAATATTTGTGTGCGTGTGTGTGTGTGTGTGTGCACGAGGCGTAGTGGGAGGTATTAATTCCACTGCTATAAGACAGTCCTTTCGCTGCCTTTTTCCTTTCCTCCACCTCTCATCTCCGTCTGGGCCGGCTCTGCTGAGCCAAAGTTCAGCTGAAGGGCAAACTGACTTTACAGTAGTAGGCAGGAGAGTCATGTGTCTCACCGGTGCTGGCGGGCTACTCTTCTAATTGACCCCCCCTCTTTCTTCCCCATACACACTCAGTGATTCTTTTTTTTTTTTTTTATCTGATTCCATTCCACCAAAGCTGGTGTTGACAGCACAGAGCGCTTTATGGGAACAGCACGTCCATTCTTCCTAACGCCTCCTAATCACTGGCACTCCTCCTCCACTGCTAAACCTGAGAGGGGAGAAATGAGGAGAGACAGAGGGGGAGAATCAAGGAGTATGGAATGAGATTAAAAGAAAAGGGAAAAAAACGATGGCTGGGTGGCAGAAAATACCTGCAAAAGGGGGAAAAGGAGGAGACAAAGAGGAGAGGAAATGAACATGTCTGATTTGTTTGCTGTTTTTTTTTTTAAGGAGGGGGCGTATATTGTGGAGGAATATTTAGGAGGTGGGTATAGCGTGGGTGATCAAGACCCTGTCTGTTTCTGTTATCTATCCCCCCCCCCTCTCTGCTTCCCCGTTCCCTGTACTGAAGCCAAGAGGTAAAGCCAAACCACCAGTCAATCTGAGCAGATACAATAGCTGCAGGCCAAAACAATGCACAGAGGAAAACCAAAAACAGAGCCGTCTGTAAGTAGGCACAGATTGGGACAATACACGAGGGAGGCTGCGCTGAATTGCAAATGTGGTTTGGATGCTGATATGCACGTGCATCGCTTAAACACACACTCAGAACAACACACAATAAGCTACAAATGCTGCAGCTAAGCTATGTGTATGCATGATTTCAGTGATCACACTTAATGTCAGCCAACCTCTAAACAAGCATACCTCTTCTCATTCACTTTTATCCCATGCCCCTGCATACAGTATCACTACGTATTAGGCTCTAAAAAGAGTTATTTATAGTCTGTTTACCAGAAATGTAAATGAACAATAGTTATAACCCTGTAAATTGAAAGGAATAGTTCAACCTTTTACAGAATTAGCTTTTTGCTGTCTGGCTGAGAGTTCAATTAGGAGATGATATTACATTATAAATGGAATACTTTTGGGAATTCGAATTGTCTAGCAATGTAAAAAAACAAAAACAGTGATTTTAAACAATTGATGTTGTCTTTGAACATATAATTATATATCCTTCCAGATAAACCTAGAGACAATGTTTCATTTTACCAAGTGAAATGCCATACAAGGTAGATTTGTGAAATCATAACGCTATCACTAAACAAGAAATATGAAGATGTGTCAGCGCTCAGTATTTATAGTTTTCACCTTTTTCATGCATCAGGTACTTATAATCTAACTAAAAAGGAAACAAACCAAAAAAAGGTTTGAAATTCTTTTGACTTGCACTGATTGCATTCATACGAGCTCATTTTCTCAATCAGTGCCTGTTGCATGTTGTCATTCTTTTGTGAGATTGTAAAAGAAAATGTTGCAAAAAGAAAGACCAACAAATAAACATGTGACACCGTCTACAGCACATACATAGACCATGTTTTTTTCTGTCCTGTACTGTACTTTTGAAGATTAACAGAAGGAGGTTGAACCATGCGGTGCTCCCATATTGCATTATACTATATATAAAATGCAATCTGGGATGGATGTATGAAAACATAAGGGCATTATGAAGCATATAAGGTCATTTGAGTGTAAAGAGGCAGGTGACCTTAAACACAGATGCTCATAGTTTTATTTCCAGGAAAAAACCTTTCCGGCCACCTTAAACTAAGTGACAGATTCATTAGGCTGTACACATGCACACTGATCCCACGCTGACGCCATGGCACGCAATACAATGGTTTGCCATCGCTAATCTGGCGTTAGAAGCCAGGCAGCATATTTTGCAGCCCTGCAACGCAGCTTATGTTCTCTCAACAGGGAGTCGTGAGGTTCTGGCTGTGCATCCTCTCCGATTCTCTACATCCCTCTCTATCTCTTTCTCTTACTCTTTCTTTTTTTCTCCTCTCTATCTGTCCCTCTCTCTCTCTCTCTCTGAATCACACCAAAACAAACCGAGGCGAGAAAATACTGCGGCCGTTGCGTTGTTTCTCCAACTAATTACAAGGCGATGCATGCTCAACCTCCATTTATTAGCGACCAAAATAACGCCAAGATAGAGAATCACAGCAGTCATTTGGAAAAACATGGTGAGACAAAAGGGGAGTTAATTAGGACATGAGGAAAACGAAAAAAGGATTGAACAATAATAGCACTCATCAAAAATATCCCCTGTCTCGATTGTGCGGCATGAAAAGGGCATGACAGTGAATGAAGCGCGATGGGGGAAAAAAACCCAAGTTGTGACTGATTTTGACAGTGTTGACTGGCTGATCATCCTTCGCTAAATAGGAGAGGTCTTTTTTTTGTTTGGTTTCTACAGCTCATGATTTTCAAAGAGTGACAATCTGAAAAGCGAGCGTGTCATTAATGCACGGGAAAAACACCCGACAAGAATCTCATCTCCTCCTCCCTAACAAGCTGCAGTTAATTTGACCAGCTATCTCCCCAATTTAATCTCCATTTGCTTGTATCTTAACTCATTTCTATACGTCTCATAATTGATTAGGTAGACTAATGGTACATTCATGGCTTTTTTTTTTTTTTTAGATATTCATCAGATTAAACTGATTTTAAATGTATAACTTCTCAAAGAACCGCACATGAAAACGATGTGCGTGGAGCTTTTAAAAAGGAGTGCACGCCTGCATATAAATGTGAGCGAAAGTGCCAGCGTGTTTTCTAGTGTGACCATTCCCTGTATCAATTATTCAAACTGACAAATGGCCACAGGCCGCCTGGTGTTTTGGCCAATTACAAACGGGCATACTACGGGGCTAAACAGGGCCAGTTTCTGCCTCTGGCGTTTCTCCTGATGCCTCCTCACACGGTGTGACAAGTCAGGACCCAAAACAGAGTCATCGCCACAGGTGGGGTTGCCGCCTGAAGTCGACCAAAACAAACAATCCCCAAATGTCAAAAAGCTGTGTGTGTTTGTGTGTGAGCGCGTGTGCACGTGTGTGTGTCATGCTGTGGTGCAAAAGCAAACTATATGCCATTTCCAGGTGATTTAATTTGTGTGTGTTTGTGTCCACCGTCCTCGAGTTGTGACAGACAGACGTACCGCTCTTTTCTTTTTCTTTCATAACTGGTATTTTCTCCATATCATGACATTTTCCCAAACATACCTCAAGGCCTGTATTTATGCTACAGAGCAGCTGCTTTGTGTGGGTAACAAGACATACGCACATTGACATTCGTATACACAAAAACAAAGCAGGAGTGGGCAAGTTTCAACCAGGAGAGCCAAGAAATGGACTTTATTTGTTGTGCAGATTGTCCTGGTCTAATCTGATTGGCCGGTCACGTCTGAAGCGGTTCTAAAATGTCCAATAAACACACACACCTTTGACCACATCAGAGATGATTTAAATATTCATGTAGAAATCATCTCTTATGCTCGCTCTATAATGCGCTCAGTAATAGTCCTTACAAATATTACACATCAAAAATGATGCTTTATGCTTCTTTTATATCATCACATTACCCTTTTTGTTACTTTTGTTTTATAGAAGCTGTAAGCCACAAGAGGCCGCGCATGACATGTGTTTTAGGGCTCTTTCTCACGGCTTATTGCTCGATTTTGATGTAAACTCTTTACCAGGCTTTAAGAAAAAAGACAAGACGAAGAAAAAAAAAAATCCTCCTTTCTATCTCGCAGCGTCTTCACTAAGTCTGCATTAAGCACCTCTTTCCAGCCCACCAGCTCCGGTCAGGTTTCACAGTTGGTCCCTTCAATCCATAACGCATGGATTTGCAAATGAGCAAAGGGTGGGTGGGGGGGGAGGAGGAGGAGGAGGAGGGAGGTGTGGCGGGGATCACTGATCTCATTTGCATAAAGACCCCTTCTGCACAGTGTCACTCTCATCACCTCGGACCTCTGCGAGAGGAATAGACACACAGAGAGAGAGAGAGAGAGAGACTGAGAAAGACAGAGGGAGGGAGGGGAGGGAGTGTGTGAGGAAGAAAAAGAGGAATCCATCAGTCGTTCTGTGAGGCGTGGGAGTCGGTGGGGGGGGGGGGGAGTGCGGCCTGTCATGAATCACCTCACATTCGCCATCACAACGGAGTGATAGGTGCAAAACAGCTGGCCCTATGATCAGTATTGATCTCTCCGTCCCCCTCACGGTATGCGAGTGTGTGTCAAGATGATATTTCTGATGTGTGTACGCGTAGAGAGATAAGTGAGCGAGTAGGCGGACGAGTGTGAATGATTCGGACGAGTGTGAATGATTCTCCTTCCCCTCGCGTCTAGTACGGTGCCATTGTGTAATTGGTTAGTGTTACTCCACCTCCGTGTATGTACAAGCTCCACTATACATTTGTGTGTCCACTGCTGCTCCACTATGATGTTTGCATAAGCCCGGGGACCGGTGACGTCTGTGGGAGGTTAGCTCTCAGAGCCAAACAGCCCGTTAGCCAATAAACCAGTGTGGACTTTTACCACTGAGGCGCTCAACCCCCCTGACCACCCACCAGCTCGCACACATGACTATGCATAAATGAGGGAAACAACTCCCAAACTTCCACCACATGTTCCACTTTCATATCCTCACTATGAATCTGTTTTTATTTGGATTTATGTAAAAAAAATATCTTGGGATTAAAAAAAAAAAAAAAAAAAAAAAAAACACACCTCTTCTTGGATTGTGTATATTGAAGCTCTTTTATGTCCCGTTATATGATCTACTTGTAAGCCTTTTATTCCCTAAACCTTTAATTTATTCTCCTTTTAAGCAGAAGCTATATATCGCTATGTGTAAACGCACTGTAAATGATAAATGGCTAATTGCTAATTCCCACTCATTGGCTTTCAATGGAGCCTATTGACTTGACTAGTCTCAGTCTGCTGGCTGCTAGAAACCCAATCCTCTCCTGACACACACACACACACACACACACACACACACACACACACACACACACACGCGCGCGGACGCACAAATGCGGTAATGAGTAACCTCAGGTGGCAAAGGGGTCAAGAACCGTGTGTTTGTTGAAGATAAACTCAACATAAGGGTTAATGACTGCTGAAAAGACAGGAAAGGAAAGGCAAGAGAGAAGAACATTTGCCACAAATAAAAACTTTCTGGAGCCCTGGAGGAGTGTGTGTGTGTGTGTGTGTGTGTGTGTGTGTTTGTGCCCGTGTGTGTCAAAATTGTTGCCTTTGCAGCCAGTTAGAGAAAAAACAACATTGCTCTGCTTGTCTTTTTCTCATAATAAATTAATAAAACTGACTAATTTATCACGGCCTTCTGCAAGTGAGGCTACACCATGTTGAGTTTTGGGTTTGTTTGTGTGTTTGAAAAGCTTTTGTAAGTTCTCTGGAAGGACAGAGGTGCTGGCTTCAAGAATAGTTGTCTTAATTACAGCCAAGGTGGGGATGTGAAGTGTGTGTTTTGGCCAGAACCGTTCAGATGCTCGCATGTTTTTTCAGGAAGCAAAGGGGGGGAGAAGGGGTTTGAAGAACATCAACATGGAGCCCAGAAATAAGGCTGAGACCACCTGCCCTCCCCCAGGGGACAGATGAACCAACATTGCAAGGAAATGTCTCTCCTGTGCTCTGGAAAAAAAAAAAAGAAAAGTCCCAGACTCTGGCAGCAGCTTTAGAATTATCAGTGTGATGCTGATGCAAAAATTCTGCCCCTAAAAGTTCAAGCTTATGAAGCACATCAAATAGGATTACACTGTGTAGGTTCTTAAATCATTATCCATGCAGGAGGGGTATACTGTACATTCCCTTAATACATCAAACAGAGAAATATGTATTCTTTGGGACTACAAAGAGAACAATGCAATCGCTGCCACATCTAATAATAGCTCAATTACCATATCCTTCAGGGCTGTATCTATGGGGAGATGTGTGCTGGCATGTGCACTGAGATATAACATGAAGCATTGCTCAGCGTCATTTGAAAAGCAGTCATCTAAATAACACCAGTACAAACAGAGCTATGATATTTAAGCTGTCCCACATCCACCAGTCACACGTACCCTCCCCGGCCTCCCGGTACAGTGTGTGTGTGTGTGTGTGTGTGCAGTTTTTTGTGACAATGAATGCGCTTGTTTAGCGGAGCGCATGACCACAAGTGGAAGCCAACGCAGTCTGAGCAGAAAAAGTCCTTTGATGTGACCACCAAAATGTGAGCAAGAAAAGACAAACGAGCAGCGCTGTTTGTGAGTCTTGTCAACTTGCGTTTGATGAGTTTGTCTTTGTTTTGCTCTCTCGCTGCAAACTGTGCAGCGTTTATCGGATCAAACGGGGCTCAATCTGAGCTTATCTCCACGGCCGCTGAACAGCTTTGTCACATTTCAAGATGCCCCGTCCTGATGGAGTACTTTTCTCACTCGCTCCTCCAATTTTTTTTTTTTCTCTCCCCCTTCTTCAAACAAATCAATACCCCCATAGTTTAGCCTTTCATAGGAAAGATTACAGAGAAATGGCTATTAAGGGCTTAGCCTCTATCACTTCTACCATCTCAAAGCCACTTAAAGACTCTGGCAAGTCTTGGGTTGGGATCCGGGACCTGGTGCCCCCGTCACACTGCAGGGGGAACCTGAGGATCTCACTGACTTCAGAGATGCATTTTGGTCAATATGTGTGCAAGACCGACTTCACCTTGGGGACAGAACTTCGATGGGACATTTTCCTAGGCGACAGACAAAAACCTACAAGGAGAAGAAAAGAAATGTACCAAAATTGTCTTTTTGCCATTATTGAAGTTTTTCTCTGAGTCACCAGACACTTTTCATTCCACTGAGATCGACCACTCCCTCAAAAATGGCCTCCTCCTCCTCCTCCTTCTATCAGGTCCTGTGTGAGCGTGTGACTGGAATGAGCAGTAGGCAACCAGGGAATCAAAATAGCCACCACAATCAGTGCAAATATGAAAGGCAGCCCAATGCAACTGTTGGCCTTTAAAAGGAAGTACCCCAGGTTATTGAAACAAACAGGCACCTTATACAATTCAATTCACTTAGCAGACGCTTTTATCCAAAGCGACGTACATCAAGAGTAAGTACAACACTAATTCATTCATACATCGCCACTGAAGCAGCGGGAGCAATGCAGGGTTAAGTGTCATGACCAAGGACGAAATGTTGCTCAGCTGGGGATCAAACCTTCGACCTTCCAGTTCAGAGGTGACGACTCTACCAACTGAGCTACAGCCGCCCCACATACCTTATGTACGCATATTGCTGCTGAAGTGCCACAGCAACTGCTAAAGAGCTACAGTAGCACTAATGTTAAATGCAGCCCAAGCTTCTTAATGCTTGTGCTGAGTTTTATTTTATTTTTTCAACACGCAGCAATAGCCTCAAAGAGTTACTCATGCATTGGCAGCCTGCGCTGTTGCTCACACAATTAGCTCACCGCAAAACGGCAACATCAGCTCTCGTTTTCTTGCAAAGTGATGAGAGAGAACATGAATAGCATATAATTAGGGATGTTGGCATTGCTTCCTTGTCTTCTAACTGTGTTTGTTCTATAGTCTTCCTTCTCGCGAGCCTGAAAAACCACATCGTTCATTTGAACAAAAAGAACAAGATTTGTGTTGTTTTGGAATAAATTGCTGTGGCTTATTTGCTCAGTATTTCTGGCACTTGTGATTGGAATAGTATTGTGCTCTCGCTCTCTCTCACTCTCTCACTCACTCACTCACTTACACACTTAATCCTCATGATTTAAAGTGCAGCAAATAGGTTTTTCTCCCTCTTTTTCTCATTTTCTCACATAGAAAATGTCTTGTCAGAAATGAAGCATAAATGATCACCACCAGAAAGCAGTGAGGGGTAAAATGAAGCTACTGAACCACACTCATGGGCGGGATTAGCATGCAGTCAATCATTCACTGATATAGTCCAATGAGCACTCCTCAATCAATAAATGGCCCCGCTCCCTCCAGGTGAAAACTTTTAGGGCAACCGCCTCTAGTGACCTCGGCACCCATTTAAAGACAGGCCCTCTCTGAAAACACAACTTTGCAAAGTGATGTACGCTTAAAATACCCGCATTATATTATTCATAAACACGTTACTCTTTTGCGAGGTCACATCAATTCTCAACATTTCATAAAGAGATCTTTTACACGAGCAGTTGGTTCAGCCTGTCAATGTGTGTTCAACAAAACAAAAGACACAGTTATGTCCAGATATTGTAGTTATAAATATGCACATTCTGCTGTTAATGGAAGCCCATACTGACAAAAATTGCTATATCAAAAAGAAAAGTGACATAAATATTCTTGGTTGGCTTGTTGGAGGCGGTGATATGTACTTGATGTAGCATTAGATTTCCTCTTGTGAACTCATTGAGCTTTACGTTTATAGTGCTACAACAGGATACAAAAGAGAGGGTAATTAGAGATTAAAAGGAACATCTAAAAATATAGCAACACTTTTTTCCAGGTTAGATAAGATGAACGACCCCTATCTCACGTCATTATGACAAAAAAAAAAGCGAAATACCCTAGACGGTTAGCCTAGCTTAGCACAAAGAATGAAAAGAAAGAGACAGCTAATATGGCCTCTGTTTAAAGCTCACAACATTTGCATACCAGCACCTCTAAAAGGTCAGTTATTCACACATGTGCTAATTAGTTACATGTAAGTGGTAATCAGCGGAGGCTTGTTAGTGCCATGAGGTTGCCAAGAGATCTTTTTCTTTTTACAAATCAAACAAGCAGGATGTAACAAGCTAATTAGTGACCTTTTAGAAGTGCTTGATAACAGGTTGAGCAAAGCAAAGCTAGCTATTCCAACACATTTCCAATCCTTTGCAAAGTTACCAAAGCTAACAGCTAATTGTCGTAGCTCCATATTTAGCATACAGACATGGCTGTGGTACTCTCTGGAAAAAAAAAAAAAGCAAATACATTTCCTTCCCGTCATTTTAAAAGTATTTGTTTATCATTAAAGAGACATTTTACATTGGACAAAAATGTGATCGAAGTGAGACTGGATTTAGCTCCGAGATTGACACATTTTTACAATCCATTGGGATGTCATTGGAAATAGATTAAAATTACACCCAGGTTCCCTAGTAATCTTAAAGGACGTGCATTTTGAAAATGATACTCCTTTATGCTGCACTGTATCTCAATTTGAAATAACATTAGCGACCTTTTTTGGTAATCACATGCTAATCAGCTCATTGTCTTTCCTATCTTGTCATTGGCATTTTAGACATAAGAAAGTATACACCTGGAAGGTGACTGCAGATATGTGTGATTTAAAGGCATAAATGTGCCCACTGTGTGACATGAATACAATCACTGACTGAACCCAAACCACTTCTATCATTATTTCAACAATAATATCCCAACTTCCAAGCTAAACCCTTATCATTTTCATCCAGCTCTCTTCAACGGCAATATAGAGCAAGTCTATGGAAAATTGCGCCCTAGAGCGGTACACCACACTAGTGTTATGGCACCCGCATTTAAGATTGGTGTTTGGGTGTGGGTGGGGGAGAGCTTTATGGGCAGTTTGACAGAGAAAGTGAAAGGATATCTTACTTTGGACAGTTTTGAGAGTGAGGGCAATGTCACAGAGTGGTTGCAAGCTGGGCCTGAGTTGTTGTGATCCATGATATTGCCAGATTTAACGCTATTTCCAGGATGCTTAGGTCACTGTTTTTCTGGTATTTTTTTTGCAATCCTTGCTCAGCTCAACCTCTCAAGGGTGTGAGCGTGTGTGTATTTGAAGGAGAAAATAAGATAGAGAGTTTGACTTTTTGTGACTCAACTGTAAATCCACAAACATTTAAACACTACAAATATCCACATACTTTTAAAGAGGTTTTGTTCTCCCGGCTGGTGTGCTTTGCCCATTTTCCATTCTGTCTCTCTCTCTCTCTCTCTCTCTCTCTCTCTCAGTATCCCCCACTCTTGCCGCCTGTGGCTCTCTCTGGCCGGGGGTAGCCAGGAACACGGGTGCTGTGATATGGACAGCTGGTCGCTCTGTCTCTCAGGGCCCCAGAAGGTGTGAAATCTGGTATACCTTTCATAGCACATTACCCTCATTTTGGCAAAAAAGAGAGAGCGACAGAACAAAGCCAGGAGAGCAAAACAGAAGGGAGGCGGTTATTTATACTGGAGTGAAATCTCTCTCTTCTTTAGGGGACCCTGGATCATGGATCCTGTCATCGATAGTCCCTCATTGACTAGTTTTCTTAATTGATTGAGGGAAAAGAGAGCCTATATTTGTCATTTTGACACGTCCATTATGGCAGAGGAGCCTTGTCCACTGGAGCTTCAGATGTGTCAATAGATGAGAATGAATTTCAAGTAAGAGTGAGCTTTTGGCTGACAATAGGGTCATTCAAAAATACTTATTCTATTCACCACAATTTCTGATTTGTTGAAGTTACAGGCTTGATTTAATTTTAAAAACACTGACTTCATAGAATCGTCTTGAGTCACAAACCATTTTTGTGATCTGGACAATAAAGTCAAAAACAATCTCTTACCTCGTGCCAAAGATGAATGAAAGGCGAAGTGTTTTATTGGCTTGCATCCCTTTGAAGGAATGGCATTTGTTTGAGTTGTGCCCGGGTCATATTCTATTTCCAAGGACTCATTAGCACTGAGGACTTAACAAGAAATCCATTGGCTGTCATAATTTAACTGCATTGACACATCAGGATGATGCAAAAGTCGGTAGCATTTCAGAAAACATGACAACATGATGCTATCTGTTTTCACACTCCCGTTTCCCTTAAAGAAAGAATCTGCTGTTTGTGTTGTTCAAACCCAGACCTAATCCTGATTCCAACACATTTGCCACCTCAAGTATGTCAACCTCTCTGCCGAGAAGGAGGAATATATGGTCTAATACACCAGAGCCAGTGGAGAGGGGAAATGCAATCCCATTGTGAGCAAATAAATGAAAATGGCATGACCTCCCTTCAGAGCTCGCTCATTACAAAAGAAGATATCAGAGACACTGTTGGTGGCGGAGAAAAGCCAAAAGGGGAGAGAAAAAGGGAGAAAAGTTTGCAGATGTGTGAACACAGATAAAGTCGGGGAGTAGCGTTGGAACTTTCTCTTATCTGATGGCCAACCTTTCTAAATGTATCGGTAGCGACCTCAGCTCAGCGGCCACCCGGCTAGAAAGAAACTGCACAAAGATTCTCCCGTCGATACGGTCAGTCGTCATTCGATTAGCTCAGCCATCATCCTCCTCCTGTATTCGGATTAGTGGGCAGGCCGGCGCGGGTGTCGCACATGTACCAGGGCCTCTGCGTGTTCCTTCCCCAGCTTGTCAGTATGCGCGGGACACCGTGGATCAGTGTTTATTGAATCATTTTCCAAATAGGGGAAACGATAATTACAAGAAGTGGCGGCTCTGCACATTATGCAAGTGCTGTGCCATGACTTTGGAGCCAAACGGGCCTTCTTATTAAAGGCGGCCGGGCCAGCGAAGCTCCTAATCTATTTCCAGGATTTCCGAAGCTTCAGCAATCCAGGGATTAGACGTTTTCTCACAGATTTAGACCCCTCTCCTCCACCCCCACCTCTCCCTCTCCCCTTTTCTGCTCAGACCCCCCTCCCCAACTCCCCCTCTCTCTTGCTCTCTCGCTCTTGTAGTGTTGGCGTCTGCAGTTTGTCAACTCAAACCTTTTTTTATTCTAACGCATTCACACACAAACACAGACGTATCCTTTGAATATGGAACACACACTCTCGCATGCCTCAGTGTGTGTGTGTGTGTGTGTGTGTGGAGTCATGTGGGCAAACGAATATGGACTTTGTGATAACAGTATCACAGTCACAGAATGCTAACCTGCCTCCTGACACTGGTACATGTTAGTAAATGATGTGCACATACAATCAAACCCAGCATGTGTGCACGACGGGAAAAATGCTTCTGTGGCCAATTTACACTGTCGATCTGCCACACAGGCACAAACACTTTTTTCATTAACACCCCGTTAAAAGCAGTTTTTACTTCAAATTAAAGAAGATACAACATGTTGATGTGCACTAGATAAGCAGATTTTTTTGTAGCTCTATGAGTCATGCTAAGCTAACCAGATATTTGCTATACTCTGAAATTAACTGTGAATTTCATTTTTACTTAACTTTCCGAAAGTTCTCAAACTGTGTCTTAACAGTTTTACATGTTTTGGGGTCTATTTTACGATAACTGAATAGCTTTCTTGATGAAATCAGCGTGTTAGGAGTGCAATGTCCATTGACACACTTCATTTTATAATTTACTTTATGACACCTTTAATGAGGGGTAAGAGAAGCAGGTTTATTGTCCTGCTTTGTGTGTGTTTGTGGGTGGGTGGGTGGGTGTGTGTGTGTGTGTGTGTGTGTGTGGTGGGGGGGGGGGGGTAGGAGAATAACTTTTTTAGCTGAGAATTGTTCTGAAGAAACTGGCTCATGTTGTCTTAAGAGGCTCTTAAGGGTCCTTTGTTTTCATCATATAATCGATGATGTGGGGAAATAACCCTCTGGGATGTTTTTTACATCTAACACTATCACATCATCCCTGGTTTCACTTCAACCACTAAAACGTTTAATAAAAAAAAGGAAAAAAGAGACAACCTTGATCCCGAAAACATATCAAACATTTTAAACCAAACTCAAATGTAAATAATTAGATTCTCCCAAGCTTAAATTTAAATTGAAAACAACAACCTCACTGCCGTGGAATATAGTTTATGAGGTGGACAGCTGTACGTGTAAGTGTAGGGGTTAAACCAAAGGGGTCAGGGAATGTGACACATGGGGGACAACCGGCCTTGTGTTGGTTACTAAGGCTGGATACAGGTTTAGCACCGGTTTCAAGCTGTGGGCCGGATGTCACAGTGACATAAGTGAATATAAATACAAACAAAGACATAAATATGAGCACATGTGCTAACACATAAATGTCTGACAAAGAAAGATCCCATACAGGGTCATGCCTGTTGGTGCTTGTGTGTGACATGTTCAGATGAGCTGATGTAGATGCAAAGCCGAGTGATTGCTGTCACACTCAGATGTACAGAAACATTACAACATAGACTTGTCTTTACTCCCTTTTTTTATCCGTTTTCACTCGAGGGTCATGAGTCGCCACTGTCAGTGGGGTCGAGTGGTTCAAAGCGATCTATGGACTTTGAGGGGAGAGAGGTGGGTAGCAGGATTAGACGTTTCCATCTTCAACTGCTCTCCAAGCTAATCATGGAAAGGCTAATCATGGAAACGCTAACCCATGCAGCTTGAATCACATGTAGTTTGTAGAACTTCTAAAAGTTGTCTGAAAGAGATATGTGCTGCCATAGAGGTTCAGCTTAAAACAACATATTCATTTTCTGGGCTATAAAGGTTTTTCTAAATGAAGAAGGTACACAGTTTATTAAACGGAGAGCAGAGAACGGGAAAATAAATATTGAATAAAGATGATACAAAGTGGAAATGGGAGTAAAAGGGGAAATTGAGCTGCAGACGTAAGCCTTTGGGCGATAAGCTTATCTTGGTTTGAACCATTTTAATTTAGCAGTCCAAGCAAACAAAAAGGATATTTGATAAAATATTGCAGAGGTGGGCTGACCACTTTATATTACAAGCGACCAGGATGCAATCTGAATGTGACCAGATGAGACAGTTATATAGACTCTTCCCCCTCAAAGAGTCCAACCCCCTGCACAGCTCTCAGGTGGGACATGGCCTTGGACGAGACATGTCATGACTCGCCTGATGGAATCCACGGAGCGGAATAACCAGGTCCGACAAACAGTCCCCCACCTCCGCCTGCCAGTTTACCGGTTCCACCCCCTATCTCCCAAGCAGCCCAGACTTGACCAGCCCTGGGACTTTAGAGGGAGACTATGGAGGAGGGGGGGTTTGGATTAGACCTGATCCCTTCAGCTTTCAGCACGAGCTGGAGGAAGGCTGGAAAAAAGAGGCATTCTATCAGCGAATTAAACTAAGATTCATCCAGGGCTTATGTGATTAAAAGGGGAAGAGGACAGCATCAATTAACAAAATCCCTCCCAAACATTTTCGCCAATATTTGTTTGAGGACGTGCTGTCTGCGATGTAAGCCCTTTTTGATGCCATGCACAAATATTTGGGGTTTATTTCACTGGGGCTTCGCATGGAAAAATAAGCCTTTTAATGGGCATGTGAGTTTAAAAGAACACTTATTTTTGCATGTTGAGAAGCTGACATGTTTACACCAAGATTAAACTCACTAAAAATAGCAACAAAACAGACATATTGTGCCAGACAAATTGACAATGCTATTTCCCTATCTGAGCAACATTCAAAAATCTGTCTGTAGCGTTTCCTTCAAAAGAAAAACCCGAGCTTTCATTCTTTAGGCGGCAGGTTTTAACTCTGAAGACCTCGTCTTCGTGTGTCACCTCAAGATGACCCCTGCAGAAATGTCAACCCGAGCGCCGGCTGAACCATGACAGAGAAAGGATTTTTACAACACCTTTGTGTACAATGTGTCACCATCTCATTAGACCTACAATATGGTGATCTGACATCCCTGAGGGCTCTCACCACTCTCCGAGACGTTTGTAATCTCAGCTGACACTGCTCCCCCTCCGTTCATTGTTTCTGGCACCATTGTTCACCCGCCACATCACTGACTAGATAAACCACGGACATGTCGGTTACAATTGGCTCCCTCTGATTAGCTGAGACGACAAACAGACAAATTATAACCGAGCGTGCAACACAGGCATTAATAAAACCACTCTCAGAAGTCAAACAAGTGGAATCTCTTAGCCGTGGCCTTATTGCTGTACAAGTGCATCCTTAAAAGTTGCCTCTTCCACTATTAAGCCTAATTAATGGGCCTGGTGTGGAAGGGCGATAACCGCTAAACAGCGATTATCGGCCAGCGTGACACTCAATAAAGAGCCACTCTGCACACCAAAGCCCTGGCTGCATAGTGGCAGAGAAGAAAAGAGGAAGACAACAGGAAATGGGGGGGGGGGAGTGAGAAAGGAAAGGCAGTAAAGAAGGAGTTAAAATGAGTGAAGCAGGTAGGCAGTTGTTAAAACAGATGTGGTCAGGGCGATGCTGGCGAAAAGGGAAGAGAGGAGGGAAAAGGCAAGGCTGAGAAGAGAAAAGGGTCCTTTATCCCCGATCCCCAGAGTGTGGACTAGAGTGTGAACAGCCAGATCAGAGGGCTCTGGCAGCCATCAGGGGGTTCACGCTAGCGTGGCTGCAAAGCACAGTCTTCTAAGACACACGGAAGTGGCCCCTGGGTACATGCTGGAAATAAGATGTTACAAACAGGTTTTGGGTTTGGCTGTGAAAGCCCTGAGTCTCAGCCAGTGACGACTTTGTCAATCTATCTTGTTTTACTGACACGCCCAAGCTTCTGTTTCTTCCACTGTGTATAAGACTACAGACAGTTTCTATTTAATGGATCTGTTTTTGTCTGCCGTACATGCTCTCTCTCCTGGTAACCGGGCTACAGCTAAAGATGAGTCCCGATGCTACCGCAGCAATTCCAAATTCATTTGGTTTCGATCAGTGTGTCCATTTGTTGCAGCGGAGGAGGTGTCAATATTGGTTGTTTTTAGTAGTGCCTGTGTAAAGGTGTTGTGCCATGATAGACAGAAACAGAATAACTTTCAGTATTACATTTTCATTAAAAAGGTTACTGGCTTTAAATATATATATTGTGTTGCTGACTTCAAGCACCAAATGATTCAAACTCTTAATACATCCCCATTTCCAAAAAAAGGTTGAGATGTTGTGTAAAATGTATCAAAAAGTAATGTGATGAATTGCAGAACATTTAAACACCATATTTGTCCTTATTTAAGTTAGCTTAGCTACCATGTTAGATAGCTACCCTTAATGTATTGCAACTGGAGGTAGTCTTAGGTTGCAGCTATTTTAACATGCAGTAACACTGACTGTGCAAACACAATGTAAATGCATCATTATAACATCACTGAAGACAAACCATGTGTGATCTATTCATATCCTATACCCCAACACTGTCAACATGGTCACTCATTGGCACCGAATTAAAGCATGTTGTTCTGTCATTCGTAGTCGATTCACAAGTCTCGGCAGATCATCTCCTGCTTGTTTGTTGGGGATGTGGGAGTCGTTGTCAGTTCATTGATGTCAAAGAACTGGCAACACTGTTGTAAAGTAATCACTGGCAGATGTCGTGCTCAACACAGTGGCAATGGCGGCTCATTACCGAGGCTGTTACTGAAAGCTTGGGAAACAAGAGTCTCATGGATTATCATTACCGGCAACAACAAACACACACAAAGGAACATTCTCTCTGATTACTTTAGAAACATAGTAGATGTCAACGTACTGTATGTGATGCCAGATTCATGCGGTGAGGTGTTTGTGTCTTCTTGCTGCTCTTCCTCTTCTAAACCTGTCCCTTAAAATAAGCTATAATAAAAACCTTTAACAAGTTCAAATGGAGAATCTTTCAAATGTAAATACAGTTAGAGGTAACAGTAATGTGGTTGTGTGGGGAGACACTGGGTTTTTGAAAATACTGATGTTTTTTTGTGATGTGATCGTGCCTGGCTGAAGTGGCCTTTGCCCTTAAATATCAACACCTTTCAACAACTAGTAGATGCTACTTGCAATGCAGTGGTATTACAACAACACTGAACATACCTGCATGACTCTGGACATGACATCAAAGCAACTAATGTGTGAAAAATACCTAATGTGAGAGGGCAGGGGTGAGACTACCGAGGGCTGAAGGGGACACTACAAATGGGCATGCTGATAGGGACTAGTTTGCAAATGAGAAGGTTATTAGCTGGAGTGAAGGTTTGTTCCTTGCAGGATGTCACACTCCATCAACGAGCGGAGGTGTTGCCTGGCCCAGTCATCCATTTTTTTCACAGGAGCATCCCAAACCACACTGATGCCGTGAAGGTGTTTGCCTGGGACATATGGACCTTTCATCAACCTCATTCCTTCAGTTGGAGATGGTTTTCCACAGCACAGTGTAAGACCACCTTGAGTTTGATTCAGGAAGTGGGATGCTGTTGGGTTGGGAAAGAAAACAAGGCAGAATACCCTCTGTTGTTCACACACAAACCTGCAGCCATGTTTGATCTTCACACCGAGAGGTTTGAGATGAATTATTTTGAATGAAACAAATACAATCTTCCAGTCAAGAAAAGCTAGCCTTTACGCTAACAAATTGCAGCCATAACAATAGACTTGTTCATCTATTATTTAAACAGAACAGCAGATGACATTTGCTGGTTATGGGTCTGTAATTGCATGCGCTTTGGATGTATGTCTGGTTATTTGCTTGTGGGTGTGGGGGTGATGTTGAACAAGCCCAATGCCTCATAGCCCCTGGAATCGTTTCCCAGTTTGCGATTTCATGTTCATCACAGGCCAAAGCAGCGCTAACTTTCACGTGATGTGGTCTTTAACTCAGAGTTTGCCAGTTGTGGCAGATACCCCCAGCCTCGCCACGGCAGGCAAAGCCACACTCCCCAGGCTTCATATTTATTAGCCCTGATGTGTGTGAGCTGGCGTGCAGCACGAGCAGCCGAGCAAGAGTGCAATGGATGCAAACCATGCTTGACGTGGCCATCTCATGTGGAAGGCGAGAGTAAATAAGATTTCAACAGGGAGGAAAATGCACAATCATTGCCTGGGAACTGGGGCTCCGCTCATGAGATTCATGCAAACCTCTGCAGGTTTCTGCTTAGACCCTTCTCATAGGCTCAGTCCTAGCCAAGTTAACCATTCTTTAGTGGTTAAGAATTGACTCAAGGAATGTGCCTGGTCTCCTGGAGTAGCTAGCTTAGGCTCAATGTATGTGCATTAGCTTACACCACCTCAGGTTGTGCTCGAGAAATCCACCACTTTCCTCCCCCTCCATTTCTAAATGTCATTCTCCACAATATCCTCCCAGTCCAGAAATGCTGCCCTTCAGCATGACTGAATTCTCTCAGGGCGTTATGTGAAAAGACACAAGAAAATTCACTGCTATCAATAGAAAAGTGTCCTGTGTTATTACAACACTGTGTTCACTCAAGTACAGGCTATAACTTAATCTTCGTGAGGAAATGGCGTTGGGGCCTGGGAAAGAAAGGTAATTTGCAAGTCAGAATAGTCGCTTTAATAGAGGACTTGAAACGAGGTTACTTGATATTGAACAAGTTGAAAAATCTGGTTTCCCAGCTATCTTGTATGAAGACTACGCTTTACTTAAAATAGCTAGCAGAAGGGCCAATCATAATACTTTATTTTGAGAATGTAATTTTCTCATGCCTTGCCAGTAATTAACCTCCACACAATAAGGTATTGGAAGCACCACAGACACAATTCCAGCCCCACAGTTTGTTTAAAAGGCTAGGCTATATGATAGGCTGTGTGTGACAGGGGAATGGAGGAAGAAGGAAAAAAGGAGCCAAGATTCGACTTTATCTTCAGCAGGGAGCCTTTTCTTTTGCATTCTCTGCCTGGTTTTATTCAAAACTGCTGTTTCTTCACTTCTGCTGAATTGGGTTTTGTTCCTGGCTAATTCCAGCACCGTCTCAGTCCAGGGCTCGTGGGAACTGCAGCGATCGCTTACAATCACTTCAGTCAAACACCTGGGAGATAATTGACTAGGCTTCGGTCAAACTTGTTTTTTCTCCCATCTCCCTCTCTCTCTTTCCCTGAGTCTTCACAATGGAGACAAAGAGCATGGGCACAAAAAAAGATCAGAATCACTAAATCCATTCCCAGACAAGGCACTGTATAGATGGTCCGAGAGCCAAATTGCCTTGCCCCAGTCTGGGCTAACTGAATGTGAAAATGGTTGAGGAACAGTTGTGGTTTGAGCTTGGCAGTCTCCAAGGAGATGTAGTGTTGGAGAACATAACAGTGAAAAACACACAGACAAATGTATTATCTTTTCATACCTTTACAAATGTTTCCAGACCTCAATTCCCAAACCCAGAAACTGTAGCATAGAATTGTGTACAGTAATTGCAAATTTAGCATCCTGGCTGGGTGATAGCAGGAGCTGGCTGAGATACAAGAACATTAAAGTTTTGCCCTGTATGCAGAGACAACTATGGCTTATTATACAGTAGGTTATTGTCCATTTATTTTGGATTTCAGACCAACTGCTCTCTCTGGGCCCTCCTGTATCTTTGATTATGCATAGATGCATTTACCTCCACCTAACAAAAACTCAAGTTGTGTTAGTTGTTGCAGATACAATATTGAAAATGTAAGTTTGAATGTTTCCATCGTTTTGTTTTCCATGTTTAATGTTTAATTGTCACTGCAGTCTAAGTTATAAAACACTGAGAGCAGGTGAAGTGTAGAGGTTGAAAAGGTAAATTAAAAAGCCTCAAAGCGTCTCTCACTTTCAATTCCTGAAAATATCTCCAAGTTTAGTTTCAGATTTAGGCTCTGCATGACGTTAAATTGTCCATTTTTATGTTAGCACTCAAAGTAATTTAATAGCCGAAAGCAGATGAACTGTCAGGTGATGTCTTAGCCATGAAAGCATTTAAAATGTCACCTGATAATAAGTCAGGGGCTGTACGAACATCAACAGTATCTCCGGGAATATCTATAACATCAGTGCTAGTGTGCCACTTCAATTATCCTCCAGCACTATCACTCTCACCACTCCAGGATTTGATGGCACACATTTCTATTCAAGAAAGAAAGGGAACTAAGTAATCATTTTTGAATTAGTGCATGGCAGCAGAAGGAGCA
Organism: Labrus mixtus; assembly: GCF_963584025.1. NCBI lineage: Eukaryota > Metazoa > Chordata > Actinopteri > Labriformes > Labridae > Labrus > Labrus mixtus. Next base: position 12,886,940 of record NC_083634.1, on the reverse strand, counting down.
GCCATTAAAATCACACCGCTATTAGTCACCATACAGTACTGAGACTTTACAGCTTCACTGTTAAACATAATCATGTCCTAGTCTCATTATCCATGGGGAGTATTCATAATGAAACAATTCTGCAGTGTATTCTTATCAGTGAATGCAACTTTGTGAATTCATGTTATTGACTCGCTAATCTTATTCAAGGTCATGATCCGCAATAAATAAAATCCATAAAACGGAACCTTGTAAACAACAGTGGACTGGGTTGACTTCTTATCTAACACTTGGCAGCACAGTGCTTCTCATACATATAGAAAATGATTTATCTTCCGTACCATGTGGCCACCTCCTGATGAGAAATCACATTTTAGCATGGAGGTGGTTAAATCCTCGGCCTGTTTACTCCAGCTGCCTGCGGGGCAGAGGGTAAATTGAGGGTAATTATTATCAGGGTATGGAAATGTTGACAGCTTTACATAGCCAAAAACAGACATACTCCCAGAATCACTCACAGGAATACAGCGACTCACACCTGTTTATATGGGAGCCACTCCAGCCTGGACTCAAGTCTCTGGAGTGATTTCACGTTGACTTCTTGATGCATCTGTTCCTTCTTATCTTTGGCCTGTTGTGCTACTTCTTTGGCGATGTGTCCTTTCATTACGAGCTTGGCCTCATTATCCATTTATGTGGCTAATGCTGTTATCCGTAGTGGCTTGGCATGCGCATTAAAAAATAATAGCTTACAAGTTATGCTGATATGACCACTATAACATGCTGCAACAATACTCTGTCGATGCTCTTTTGCACAAATATATATATAACCATTGATGTTGTTATGTTGATTAAGTTAAACAGCCAACAAATGAAGTCAAGTCATGTCTGTACAACCTCTTGAGGGATTTTGGACATAATGTCACCAATCCAGGAGTGTTTATGTCCCTCTGCCAGCTTTAAAATTTGTTGCTATGGGAATGGACAATGCAAGGTATTCTGTCCATCCCTTTGAGCAATCATCAAAGTCTTGAAGGGTCCGCACATGTGATCCCGCCACGTTGTAACCTACTCGGGTTGCAGTTAAGGCACGCGTCGATGGCTTGTATCTTAGCACTTCTCCTTGAACCCCCGTGCTATAAGAAGTTCAGACAGCAGTTGTAATGATGTCACGACAGGCAGTGTTATCAAATGCCCTCCACCTTGGAGTACACCAAACCACATACCCTAAATAAGCAACATTTTACTTTTAGGTTGTGCATTGTAGAGAGAACTTATACATAAATATTAGCATAGTGACCCCCCCACCCCCACATAACATATTGGTATTAGGTCAAAATTTCTACCACCATATCCTTATAGCTCATTTCTAGTCTATATTAGGATGACTGCTGTGTTGAAATAAGATTTGATATCTCAGAGATGATTATCTGCAACCCTGCAGATAGAACATTTACAGATTTTCTCTCCATTATCAGACAGGAGCGAGATTAAATCATGTCATCTTCTAGTTTGGTATCTATCTTAGCACTATGGACTACGTCTCAGCGTTTCTTATAAAGAGCATGTATTGGCTGCTGAAGGAATTTTTCCCATTTCTGGCCCATTACGCTCGACTGGGCCTTGATGAATCCAAAAGTACCTGTTTTAATTGCAGTGTTTTATAGACTGTACACAAGGCTACCCTCACTAAATACAGCATGCTTAGATTAATGGGAGCGTTCAGCGTTGGTGCATTTTTAATGAGGACTGGAGGCTGCCAGACTACTTTTCTATATGATGAGGCACACTTTCCCCTTCGTTTGACGCTGGCACGATACGTTGTGGCGCCCCAGTGCCCGCCAGCTGGTATCCAGTGTGAAGCCAGAAGAAAGTACATCCCACCCAGCGATGACAAGCAAACAACAGGGATTTTCTATTGGATTATTTTTTTGAAGGCAAGTAGTGCTGCTTGAAATTTGGCGTCTGAGATGTAAATACCCAAATTCACAGACACACCCAACCTAACAAATATACACACATAAAGAAAAAGCACTGTACACATGAAAGGTTTGATATTTCTTCACGCACCAGAGTGCACCTGTTGTTGCATCACACACACACCAAACGCACAGCCGCATACACACATATACAGGCTTATCAAAGAAAAACAAGAGTTTACAGCCTGATATGTTACGGGATACAGGGTGTGACCCTGATTTACATTTGCATGCGGAGTGCAATGGAGTACAGAGAATAGAAACGGCAGTCGGCAGAGAAGATAACCCCAAACATTCACTCTAAATTTATGCCAGGATCCTATTCCCTCTCACTGAATTAATGCTTTAATCTCTCCCTCTTTGTTGCATGTGTACTTGGGCTCAGGGTGTGTGTGTTTGTGTATATGCATTGGGCATTGGGAGGTTGGGGCTTGGGGGATTATATTTCTCAGCAGCTACTGTTTTAGTACTTTCTTTCTGGAATGAAAGCCACCAAAGTCCGGAGCCTGAGAAATTGCACCTTTTGCCATCTCAGTCTTTCCTCTATTCAAAGTCACAGCAATAGTCCCCATCGGTTCTGCTGTCTTTGCATTTCTCCTCCACAATGAAATAGCTAGTATTCTTTAATGGAAGATTACCTTCAAATGCAAGCTTAAAAGATTATGCGCTTTCATATATGTCTTTGAGGTCCATTATTCGATGTCATTTCCTGAAAATTCGGTCCTCTCCCTCACTTTCCAATCTCTCTGTTCTTTTGGTTGTTCTCTCATTTATCTGCGTATCTTTAATTCACAACTTTATCTCTTCAGATACCTAACTGCTCTTAGTGCGCACTGAAACTTTCTGAGACACCTATGCCCAATCTGTGACTTAACGCGCTGCATCTCTGATCCCACGGCTCACTCTGCATGCAGCACCACCAACACGTCTGCTGACAGACCGTATTTATAATTTATTCCATTCTGAAATGAAAAATCAAACGTATGCTGGGGAATATTCATTTTTCCCCACCGCCGTCCTGCCACCTGACTCCTTGCTTTATGAATTATTTTGACTATTGGTAATGATGTCCTGTGTTGGTAGGCCATTACAGGAGAGGAACTTAATTCACCCATTGTTAATTAATTGCTTCAGTCTTAGCAGGAGTAATAAAAATGCTATTAAGTAAAATACCTCTATCATTAACCTAACTTTGTTAATATGGGTATCAGTGGGGCTCAATAAACAAAAGCTGTAGTGCCTACCGCCACACAGGGGTAATTAAAAATGCACCATCATTAATTATATTGGATGGAAGACTGTCCAATGAGTTGGTATCTTGTTGACTATTCCCTTCCCAAGCAAGAGCTCCATCAGGTGCACGGTGAGAGTTTTTATCAGACCAGGACTTCCTGCTGTTTATCTGCAGTGCACAAGTCTATACACCAAACACATCCTGAAGTGACACAAACTTTAAGTACTTTATGTACTTTTTAGCCGATTTATCACTGCAATAGCCCATTTGATTTATAGACATACAACCCACAAGAATGCTTTGCTGTTGAGTCATAGTACTGCGTAACACACGGCTGGTCTAAAACCCTAAAACCCTAACCGATGAAACAAAGGGAATTATGCAGACTGCTATAAAATGTGTTTGGTCAAGGAACCATAAAGCAATTGTCAGGTTAAATATCTGCTATCTTAGCTTGTATAAATAGACTTGTTTGCATCATAGATAGGAACTGGTGATAACGATAACACTTTTTAGAAGTTAGTGGAAGTTTTCCGGTACTTTTCCTTCCCCCAGTTGTACCTTGAAGAAGAATGTAACAGTCAAGGTAAAAGCAGCTGTAGTTATATTACTTTACTGGGGGGGATCCAGGATTCTTTACTGGAGTGGCCCAACTGGGGCTTATTTAATTCAAAATCTTGATAGCATACACATGTCAGAAGAGGAATAACCAACCATTTTCTTTCTCAGCTAGTCATATCTACTTCAGTGACTAACCTTAAGGTATGGTATGCAGATGGCACATTTCTGTAAAATGTCCATAGTAAAAAAAAATTGCACAACAGTGTTGCAATTTATAAATGTTCTATTCTTAATTGTATAAGGACACAAATAGAAGACATCCAGTTTAAAGTTCAAACAAAACCTAATGCGGGTTGCAACACAGCCAAAAAGTTCATTTGAAATAAGTCCCGCCTCTAAATGGGCATCATACTTTAGAATTTTGGGATGGCAACTGAGGTGGCCAATCATATTTCAGGGGGCCTTGTTGCTCGAGGACTTCCCCTAGATACACCCCTGTACTCTAACAGCTCAGAGAGAGAAAAATCTACGAAACGGTAAAAAGAAATTCCCCAGATTGTGTGAATGGATTTCAAATTTTCTATTCTGTAGAAGAGAACTCACTGCTGTCATACAATACCATTACTGAAAATGTACAGTGCTTTTGTGAGTACTAATAGAATAAGTAATGTTAACTTATTTCTCTTTAAAGGAATGGCTAACTTTAACTCTCTGTGAACCTACCAGAAAGAGTAAACTGAATTGCCTGAAGGATTTCTTTGTTGCATCAGTAAATTGAGAAATGGTTGAGCAATATTGTCAGTAAAGATATTAGCTCTGGCGATATTCTCATTTGTTTGTTCAAGAGACAGCTGTGACAGCAATCACTCGCAGCAGGAACAGGCCTCCAGATTAACATAGCCAGCTTTATGCATCTCGCAGCGACTTGTTTTCTTCCTCCTCACTATCTCCCTCATCCTTTCTTCCTACTTTTTTTTTTCTCTTTTCCTCCCCAGTCTCCATCTTGTCACATTTCTGAAAAAGAAAAAAAAAAACTGGCGGCACAGGCGTGAAATTGATGTGATGAAAAACAACTGGGATATCTCTATGAGCCATTTGCTTTGCCGTTATGGCCACCCTCTCTCCCCTCAGCGTGGCTCTGGGCTTTCTGTTGCGATTGGGGGCATACTGCAAATTAGCCAGCAGCTATCTGAGGTTACCAGCCAAGTGCATCACTGACCTCCCTCCCCCTGCTAGGCTCACCCCTCCTGGAAGCAGCTCAAACTTTGTTTCAGTGATGCTGTGCTTACTTTGGTTTGTTTTCTGTGTTTAAACTCTCTGAATCATGCATGATTCATAATAATAATTTGCTTTGGCACATCTTTAATATTCCCGAGCCAGTTGATTTATAGAGAAGAAGCAGTTCAAGTTTGGTTTATGTAATGTCCCTTCTTAAGGTAATGTAATTCAAATTTGCATTTACACTGACAAATGGCTGCAGATAATCTAAGTAAGTACGAAATAGTAATAAATAGGGATGTGTCTGCGCTATACGTGGTGAGATAAAGCATCCACCTAAAGGCTGGTGGTGAATTTCTTTTTATTACTGACTTCCCTAACAACTGAGGATATATAAGGTGCAAGGGCATATAAGAAAACTCTCCCCTTCGTTATGTTCATCCTAACATCTCCCCCATGAGCCATGAAATCGGGCTCTGACTTATCCGGGAGCTTCACGTTTACAAGGATAGATAAGGGCTAGTTCAGACCTATTGTTGCAGCCAGCATGACCCTAAACATAAAAGGGCATCTTGGCCATCTCCCATTGTGTGCAACTACAGTATATATTGAGCTGCATAAACTCATCCTTTGTGCCGAGTGAAAAGAGAGGGGCCTCTTAATTAAGCCAGCGAGAACGTAAGTGACTTCCTACGTGCATAAATGAATATTCAAGAAAGTAACTGTGTCATCCTGGATGTAGATAAATGAATAAGTTGCTGAATGCAAGCGGCGGTAAGTGGTTTAGCATGTAAATAAGTGAATAAGTTAGCAAATTAGGCTTTAAGTGTGTTAGCATGTAAATAAATGAATAAGCGAGTGACACTAGACATTAAAGAAGTGAGAGTGTCAGCACTGTAAAGGAAGTTTTCACCAAACAAAAAAAAAAAAGCCTTGGAGGACACAGTTGTTCCAGCGTCGCTCGTTGCCGGGCGGAGTGAGTACATCTGGCTAGTGCGTGTCATATTTCCTCATGTACAGATGACATGCCAATTACTTCTTAATTACATGCGTCATCTGGACCAAAGTGCCCAATGCCAGAGCTGATTAATCCTGTTTATTGTTGCGGCGATGACAGTCCCGGTGGAAACAGAGCACCAGAAGAAAAAAAGAAAAAACACACACCCACAACAAGGGATTATTTGAGAGACTTGGAGGAGGCTGCAAGGGGACGGAACAGCCAGGGCAAGGGTTGACTGATTGAATGACTGCCTGACAGTTAAGCTTGCTCTTGATTTCCACCGCTGATGATCTGATAGCCTAAAAATAAGTGATGGAAATCATTTTATTTCCAGGAAGTCAAAATGGCCTGGGGCAAAACATTTGACTAGAAAAAAAGGGAAAAAGCTTTAGTTTCCAAAAACACTGACGTTGCCTACTCATAAGGAAAAAAGCCAGCAGTATTGCTCAGCACAATCTGCAATCTGCTTACACACATTTTCATGTTGACGAACTGCTGCCAAGTCATTTGAATATCGTGTCCAGTTAAAATCAAGATTTTACACACATCAAAACCAATTATTTTCTATCATCTTCACATCCGCATGTCATTATTTCTTCCTATTTGAATATCACTAACAAGAGAGGGAGCAACACAATTTGACTTCCCAAAACTTTATAGTCGGAAGAGGTCAATGAGTTAATTTTAGCAGTGGAAGGATGTGTGTGTCGGTTTGTATGTGTGTGAAAATCTAGACCTTCCTGTAATTGAATGCACAGCACATACAGGTATGAGTCAGATAACCATCGTTAGCGGGAAGATCTCAGATTGTGACCCGAATATGCGGGGGAACTGGAAGGTGGTAACCATTAGATTAACACTGAGATAGTAAACATGGTAAGATCGGCAATAGGAGTCCAGCAGGGAACTGGTTCAGGCCCGTTGGATTTTTCTCCAGTAGAGCGATTAAACATCTCCGAAGCATTGCAGGGTTGTTTGCTAGCCTCCCATTTGTCTGACCCTTTGTAGTCCAACCACTCCTAGTAACTTCCATCTTCCTTCCTCTCCTTCCATATCTGCCTCGAATTCATGCCCCGTCTTTGTCCAAATCTTTCTATCACTCCCTCTTGCTTTTGTTACTCTCTGTCACACTCCCTTTCACCATTAGCTCTTCTCCATCCATCTGCTCCTTTTGTCTCCTTGCTCTTCTACACTGGGATGCCTTGGCAAAAAATGGCTATTGACTGTGCCTTCTCTTTCTTTACATCTCTGCTCCACGCTCCCTTTTTCCTCCATCACTGTGTACTCCTGTACTACATGCACCTTTTAGGTGGAGATGTGAAGAGTAGTAGAAATGCACCCTGTAAGGGGAAAAAAAAAGGTGATGATACAATCAGTTTTATTGTGCCGTAAGGATTTTTTCAGGCTTGTGGTTATACACCCTGTATGCAGGCTGTATGAAAGAATTGCATCTCGCATGCATTTTTTTCTCCCTCTCATTCCCTCATTCCGCTTTTTTTCCTTCTCTTTTCATTGCTCAAAATAATTAGACTGCAGTCTGGACTCAGGGGTGTAACGTTTCTGCTCACATTTCCATGATACAAGAGTAAAAAAAAAAAAAAAGAAAACTGGCTGTGCTGCTCCAGAAATTTCTACCTGTTCGTCACCCCCCCCCACCGCCACCACCCACTCCACCTCTACCCCTCCTCTCTCCCTTGATGGTGTTTTAACGTGGAGTTCCACAAGGCACGGTGCACTCCAGCTGACCTAATTCTTCCCTGGCACTCTTCCAGTGCTAAGAGTACATAAGGACTGCGCTGTCAAGGTATTCAGGCCTGCCTCTCTCTATTATTTGGGAAATCAAGTAACATCTGTTGTGCTGTGGGCCCTCCTCATGACTAGCAGGAGGTTTTTGCAGTTTGCAGAAAGATGCAGTGAAATTCCCCTGTAGCCTGTGATGAGATCTCATTAATGTTTTCACATTTTTAAGCTATATTTTGACTCCTAGTCGTTCAGTTTTCTAGAAAGGCAAAGCATACTTTTTGTAATAGATATTTAAACATGCAGTTAATGATCTTGCGAGCACTAGCATATCAGAAAAGTTTAATTTCTTTAAGACCTAAATATTAGTAAGATTACATTGTTGGGTGCTTTAATAAGCCATGGCTTTGACTCACTTTTTCACCAAGTTTAAGGTTTATTTTAAGATTCAAAAAGGCGCTTACTGGATATTCAGCATGACAGAAAGCACAATTTTCATGTGCCCTTTCAGTAGAAAAGACTCCACTTCGTCTCCCCCACACAAGCGCATCTCATTTCCTCTTGTTACATAGCCGGGCATGTGGCATCTGTTGGAATTTTACAGCCATTTCAAAGTTTGGTTTTGTAGCAATTTAAGCACAGGGAGTGCGCCAGTCTTGTTTATGCATGTGTGTTTGCAACCCAAAACCCTCATGGTCCATAAATTTTAATATTCCTTGTGAGTGCTATACCCAAGCAAAACACAAAGTGCCTCAGAAGTCCCTGCCCAGAGCGCTAGTTTAGCACAGTTCTCCACTAAGACACATTACACACCAGGCCTGCGCTCACAGCTCGCCCCCTTTCTGCCACCACTTTCCACATGCATCTTGCATGACTCGCTGGTGATTTTAAACAAGCCCTGTAACAGCCCTACAACACACAACTCCGACGAGACACTCCAACTCACATCGCCGCGTGACCGTGATATTATTCGTCTGCAGCGTGGGGGGGCCAAAGCCGTCGCTTTTCCCTGCTTTCCTCCTCCGAAACAGACCTGGAGTAGAGGAAGGGGAGGGTGGGGAGCGTCCTGTGTGGCGCCCCAGGCTCCTTATTTGTGTTTACCTGCCCCTGCGTGGGACTGATGCTATTTTCAGTCGGCCACGGCTAACTGACGCTAGCCTCCCCGTGCCATTTGCCTTAATAACGTGGGCCGGACTCTCTGCGGGGAGAGTAGCCGCCATCCTGAGAGTGGCTAAATGACACAGTGGAGTTCATTGATGGAAAGGATTACACGCTTGCATGCGGGGCGGCAAGGCGACGGGTTCTCTGAAGGGCACTACAAAGAGAGGCGATGTAAAAATCCGCACAGGGGGAGAATGCGCTGGCTTACTGTATGTCAGAGGGCGAGGGTTGCCCCAATTTGTGGCGTCACATTGTTTATCTTGTTGCACATTATGCATGGAAGCTGGGGAGATCATGTAAATGTAAGGATTTGGAGATCTTGCTGAGGCACTGATGTGAAGCGGCAGAATAAAAAAAAACAATTTGTATTTAGAATATTAGTACGTTATTGATCCTACAAGGAAGCTAATGTGCTACTACAATTAAGGTAATGACGATAGGAATACAATTTGGTATAAAAATGTCCCAAATATGCTAAAGTATAAACACAAATAGTTATAATGTATATGTGTTATAATACTGTTGTAAAAGCGAAGAAGCAGCATAGAATAATTGCATGTATGATTGCTTAAATAATAATTACGCCGCATTAGAACCTGATAGATATGCTTCTAATTACATTTCTTGCAGCCAGTTTTATACGACATGACTTCCTATGTTATTGTACAGGGATTGACTCTTATGAAATGTGACCACTTCCTCCCGTCCCCTAATAAGGAGAAGACAATATGACTTGTCAAAGGCAAGAAAATCCCCAAAGCGCCAAAGATCTGAGAGCACATCCAATGACAAGCAGCAAGAACAAAGCGTGAGCTGTCTCCTAACAGTCGGGAACAATAAATGAATAGATGTAGCACTCCGTTCTACCTCTGCCCTCAATTAATTCATATGAATCCAGCCACCATGTATTAAAATGGCCAGATGCTAGGATAGATTCTGTTGGGAGCAATGACATGCAACAAAGTGATATGAATCATCCCCCCCCCCCTACACACTCACACACTGTGCAGCAGCAGCAGCACTCTCTCAGAGGGCCACTGACACAATTTATGGAAAAAGGAAAACAAGACGCGAACACTTGAGTATGGATGGACTGTCAAAAACGACACTGTTTAAAAAAAGGACCGTTTCAGTGTATTAAATTTGAACAAATAACCACAACATCCACGACAGGATCGATACACATTTAGCTTCTTTTCTCTCTGTTTTTTACGGAAACCATTGTGTTGGATTTCCAGAAATGCAAATAGGATACTCTTAACCATGAGTCAGGCTATGTTGAATATTCAAACAAAGATAATTATCTGTGGATTAGCCCCGTTTTGGCTTCAAGAGCTGCACTTGTCAGCTGACTTTAAGGAAAAATTGTTTCATCATTGACATCCTTTTTTGCTTTCTTCGAACAGCCAGCAGCCAAAACCTTCGAGTTCAACTCTAACTAGAGTTTTCCTGCACTGGGGAGTGGCTTTTATTCAGTCTGCATACAGAAAAGTTGTCACATTGCATTATTTCTGAGTCGTGGATTAACAAACAGTCACTTTGAATTAATTGGGGTTTAAATAGTTCCTTTTGAAGTGTATTGGTGTGCAACGCTTTTGCCCCGCAGTTTTCTGAAAGCCTTCATAGAAGGGTTGAAGGAAGTCAGGTCCATCATATGACACACATGCTACGCATCAATGGGTGTGAACAACTTTTCACACTCCATCCTATAGATTCAGCCCCCTGGACACGTGGTATCTATAAGAGCGGTTAAATGCAGGGGCAGTGTGAAAGCAAGACCCCAGGTCATTTCTTAGGTGCAGAAAGATTGAAACGGAAGTGGTGTCCAAAATATCTTTTCTGTTTCTTTTTTTTTTTTTTTCCTGTGACAATCTTCCACTACCTACATCTTCATTAGCAGCATTCTACAGCCGAAACAAAAGCATTTCAAAGATTACCTGTATCTAAAGATGTAAACCCCCCCCCCCTTTTTTTCTTCCTTTTTGAAATGATTCCTGTATCTACAAATCTCTGCTGCTGCATACATAAATACCCAGCCTCTAGCAAAGAATGTTAGCAGAAAAAAAGAAAGAATCAAAGGCCATTCAAGAAAGGAAATCATAACATTATGTCTATATTTAGCTTCCGTTGTCTTAATTGGCATGAAGAGTACAATCAGATAAGCCTTTTGACTGTGACTCACACGCCGCTTCAGGAGAGGGAGAAATGGTGTTTACCAGCACATATCTGCTGCCAATATTTTCCCTGTCCTTTTTCTTTTTTTAGGGGTCTAGTCTGTGTTGATTATGTTGCTATTACTCGACTTATAAGGAATCTGGGCTGTACCTACATCTGTTGGATAGAGACCGAGATGTTGATTTAACTACACTTAAATATCTCCGCTGCAGCCACAAAGCCAGCAACCATCGAGCTCCGTTTCACTCCCATGTCGCCCCTAATTTACGGTCTCTATGGTACTTGGTCCATCTGGGCTCTGTGAGGTCACTGCACACGCCACCTGCTCCGATCAGGTTTCGCTGTGGCTTCTGGGTAGCATCTCTGGGCACGCTCCGAGAGGCAGATGTATGGATTTAGTGTTGCGAATGCCCTCAGATACCCATAAGCATCACACAGACACACACATATCATGTCTGATACTGCACACTCAGGGCACACGCTGGCATGTGAACACACACAATCTGTGCATTTACATCTCAGGGTCCCAGAACCTTTTTTTTTTTTTTTTTTTTTTCACAGGTTTCTGTGCAATTTTGTGTTTAATGAGACTTGCTGCATGTGGATCACTAATTTAGGGAGACAATTGCTTCGTGCATGCTCAGGTGGACTTAATAGCTTACAAGACTCAAAATTAGATTGGGGTTAGCATGTTCCATGGAGTGACTTTCTTATTACTGAAATATTTTTAAAAGTTCACTTCTAAATAAAAAAGAAAAAGAAAGCTGTTATCTCTTTTTTTTTACAAGATCTCTGCCACCTTTAGAAGAATAAAACCATACCTCCTGATCATTTCTATGTTACTATGATGAGCCTCTTCAATGTGCGATCACAGGGAGTCTGTATAGAGAGAATTCCTCCTGCATTAAGCCTGCCAGTCCTCCCAACAGAAACCCCACTCTGTTTGAAATGTCCACAAAGCTTTTGTTTTTAATTTCCTGAGGTAGTGTTGCCTATACACGTCCTGTTGACACTGTATACATGTTTGATACTGCCACCTGTCCTTTTTATTGCCTCTCAATGGACAAAGAAATACTTTCAAACAGACTGAATTACCGTCTTTGATACTCTAAACTACAACACGGGCTTTTTAGGTCAGAGGACAGTCGAGAAAAATGGAAACTAATTATATTGTTAAGGAAGCATGATTTGATTACACTTAGCCTAAATGCTCTGCTGTTAGTGTGATTGCAGAGCTGAACGTTTAAAACAGGATAGATATCCACTGTTCTACTCACTTCATGAAAAGAGAAGTTTTTATTCCACTTTTTCTTGGTAAAACATCATGCTGCTATTGTTCTTTACGTTCATGGTAGATATCTTGTGTTTATTGCGCATTCATTCACTGACACTTTTACCTGATCAGCATCGTAAATAACATTTTCTGTCACTTTTTGGGGAGCTAAGGATGCGATGCAGACGGGGGACAGATGATTTATGACGGCAATGTCGCGACGACGAAGATTGATCCTGAATAAGTATCGACTAAACTGTCCATTCCTGACGATTGGTTTCTCATTTCTTTAGTTTAGTGATTGAACAACTAATTTGCTCCATGCATTTGCGATCGTTTACGTTCAAGCTGCAAAAAAAAAAAAAAAAAACCCACGCCGAATCATTTAATTTGGTCTCTTAAACGTTTCGCAAAAACGCAAAACATCATTAGCGCCAGATCGTTAGAAAACCAAGATTAATCTTTAAAGATATGTTTTGCGAATACGGGTTCTGAATTGATCTCAAGACGAGTCTGCGTGTTCTTTCCGACTGCAGAAACGAGTGTCTCAGTCAGTCCAACGTTCTGTTTTTTTTCGCTCACTTTTTCTATACATGCAGCCTACTGTATAAAGATTGAAAGCTCATGATATGGTTTTCAGATGGACATTTTTTGCAGTGCATGGAAAGGCTTTTACTATGTGCGCAGCCAGACCCCGCCTGCTCCCCGCGCGTCACTGGCGAGTAGTGTGGACGCGGAGTCACTCCCCTGCCTACTTTTAATAGCTTTGTCATGTGATGGAAAGCAGTTGTAAGACAGGTGCCCTCGGTTCATTCTCGGCGAGGGGCAGCAGTTGCCTGTGTGAGAGCGAGTGGGAAGCGTGTGTGGATTTCTTTTTTACTTGATTTCTTTCTCCTTTTTTCTTTTTTTTTTCTTTTTTTTGTTATTTTCCGGGGCCGTCATTCAGTGGCTGGATGGCGTGGGACAGGTGTAACCAGGACTCGGTGTGGAGAGAATTAGAGGTGAGCGCATGCAAAATAAAAAAAAAATCCGACTTGTTTCGTCTTTCTAGCCCTCTGGAGTTTCTTTTTTTCTTCTCCTGGAACGATGGACAACGCTGACAATCCGAAGCAGTGATTTGCACATACACTCTTCCTCTCTGGTGCTGCTGCTGCTGCTGCTGCTGCTGGCGGTGCATGCCGGTGTAGTGCGCGTCTGGACACAGTTTGAGGATGCGGGGGATGTAGCCTACAAGACGGAAATATGTATAACAAGTGGAGGAAATGTGCGGAATCTCCTTTTTCTTCTCAGTAAACGATGTAGTGCTTGTATTGCTTTCCACATAGGATCTCTGCTCAGTCGGATATCGGACTGCACGCGCTCCGGGAAGCTTTTCATGCAGAAATGACCGAAATGTCTCAAAGTCAGGTATTTCGCTGACGCATGAAATCCACCGACGATAACAATCCCTTTGATGTGCTGCGTAAACTAGCGCTTGTTATTTTTTAGGAGCAAAGGTTGTCCACACATAGGGACCGCTAATCTGGCATTGCGCAGGCAGGAGCATCATAATAGTAACGTTGCCGGGCACGTCTGTGTGCCAGCAGCCTGGCCGGATGAGCTTAGCACCGGCTGGCTGGAGAGCAACATCCTTCAGACTTCATCTTTCCGTATTTGTGCAAATTGTATCATCTTCTGCGTATGTCTTACATCTTAACAGAAAATACGCCTCGTTTTGCTTAAGAAGTCGTTTATTTGCATTTCTTACAGTTTAGATTAAAGTGCACTCATAGGCTTTATAAAGGCACATCAAAGGGATACTTATTCGTCTCCTCTTTCCTTATTTACAGAGTCTGTCCAGCTTGTCATGCACATTAGGTCTACCTGGCTGCGTACAGGAGCCCACTGATGTTTCAGAAACGCTTCCACACGATGTGGTTGCAGCCTGCCTGCATACATTTGATGATCAAGGCTGTGTGATACGACTATTTCAAGAAAATAGAAGTCAAGGTGTGTTATTTCGGCTCCATTTGGGGGTTTCTTGGCATTTCATGCGCGTATTTACACTTTTATCACACAGTCTGTCACTTCAGCCAGGTAGTCTTCAGGGGGGAGTCATCGTCACCGCTTCTGACAAATCCAACAAATATAGGCTTCGTGTTTTCTTGATGCTTTTTTCGAAACATTCCATGGTACATATTGACTCAGTACTACGTTTTAATTCAATGAGAGAACTGTCATGCAGGATCTCTCTGATAATCCCCCCCCCCCCCCCCCCCCCCCCTTGTTGCAGGTGCTTTTATGTGCGACGCGTGCGTAAATCACCGGAGTGCTTTTGTGCGCACTGATTGTCTGTCTGGCGGCGCAATTTCATTAGTGATTCAAGAAGTCCATAAGATAATTGGGCACACGACTTCCAGCGTGAATATTCCAACATCTTTGCAACATTATTTCATCTCGTGCCGTGTCATATTTGCTCACCAAAGGGGGGAGCTTAAGACGCAGTGAATTCGTCCCCATCCCAACATAACGGATTTGTCTCATCACACAGTCGAAGTCATCGTGTATTCGGGTTGGTGCGAAACCGACGACAGATGAACTGTGACACCGGTGTCTGGCACAGCATCCGTCTCTCTGCTTTGCCCTGAGCCGAACCCGACTCTCATCCCTCCTCGCTCTGCGGGCCAAATACCTCCCGGCTGCGCCACGAGGATATCTATAATATGTATCTGTCTTTAGGCCATCCTGTAGGGATCACACAGCGGCCGACGTGTTGTCAACAATATTAGGAGCGTGCAGCCTATTAGAGAGTACACACAAAGCTGTTTTCTTAAGCTTGGATTGCATGTGCGTGGAAACAGAGTGTCGACACGCCTGGAGTCTGTTGTGTTTCTGTCTTTAAATGATCTCAAAGTTTGCATTTTGAACAGAGAAAGGCTGACTGTTGGTTACCTGCCTCAGGGGTTGCATACTAAACTTCGTAATATCCTCCATAAAGATGGTGATAATTATGGTTGGCCAAAACAAAAATATAGCTAAAGATGTTTTTTTGACTTGCAAAATCAGCTTTTGAAACCTGTTGCCCCCCTGCTTTAAAAACACATTTTTTAAATGACCAAATCTCAACTGACTTTCAATCCATTGCTGCTCACTTGCAGCCGGAGCAGAGCTGCTGATTTGTGGTGGTGAGGAAGCAGGAGCAGCTGCCACATACAGTACACATTGTCTAGATTACATAAAAGTGGCTGGTGAATAACAGAGTGTCAACAGGCATCAGTTAGTAGCATGGAGGCCAGAGCCAATCGCAGAGCTCGGGGAGGGATTGGGGGGGGGGACGGGGTGTTCTGCAGGTTGGACAGAAACAGGATGAATACAGGTTAAAGGTAGGCATATCACATGATAGAGGAAGACAAATTCAAAATAATGAAATAGGAGAATTAGATTGAAATTCCTATTGAGATTAGTTAACCTCTCTATGTTATCCTCACGTATGTGTTTATTTTTTGGGACTCGTTTCAACACAATTTCTGACTCCTGTCCAGATTTCCTCCATTGTTTTCACACTTGGCACGAAGTAACCAGAGTCTAATTTGCATATGAAAGAGATGTAATTTTTGTCTCTTTTCCTTCCAGTGTGCTGCCTTGGTTGGTGAAGACCAGCCCCTCTGCCCAGACCTCCCTGAACTTGACCTCTCAGAGCTGGATGTCAGTGACTTAGACGCAGACAGCTTCCTGGGTGGCCTCAAATGGTACAGCGACCAATCAGAGATCATTTCCACCCAGTATGGCAACGAGGCATCCAATCTTTTTGAGGTAAGAAAGCATCTTTGTTTTATATCACATGTGTGCTTTCTAAAAGCGTTGTGGTCCTTTGGAACATCTTTGCACAGTTATTTCTTCATAGTCTCCCAGGGGTCACGGCGTGGGCTGGAATAATACAACACACTATCTACACACCTGAACGCGAGCCAAACAAAATGTACGACAGTTACCGGTTTACAAACACGCTTTTACATTGCTCCGAAGTACAAAAAGGAGAGATAACGTGATAAGCACAGGAGGGACCTTTGTCCCCTTTTTGGATCCTGGCCGCCACGGAAGGCTCCCTTATCAAAACTTTGAGCGTTTATTCCTACGCAGAGTAAGTGCACAGCAGCTGTATTGCAAAACACTTCTCAAAGGTTGACGTGTAAAACTTTAATCTTTGCCCCCTCTCTCTTTCTCTAACCTCTCTTTCCATGTCTTTTCTGTTCTCACCCGGTGACAAACGAAGTCCACAGAGGGTGATGATCTGGCCGGGGCCATAAAGCCATCGGTCTTGGGACTGAGTTCCAGTCCCCAGTTCATTATAAGCCTTTATCAGTGCCAGAGATAGACAAGAAAGACTGAGATTGGATGCTTTAGCCTTGCCTCAGGAGGAAAAACCCTGTCTGAGTAGCCTTCAGTGTGTGTGTGCGTGTGTGTGTGTGTATGTGTGTGTGTGCGGTTGTGTGGATTGCCCTGTCATGTAGTCACGTTTTTCAGGGTCTGTGTCGTGTGTGTATGTGTGTGTGCTTTTTTCACTGGTCTTGCAGGCAACAGTTGACAAGAGACTAAATTCTTTCCACGTTTGACCTCTTCCCTACCACCGCCACCTTTTTTCAGAATCTCTTACACTTACATTGTACCTCTGTGGACCACCCCAATACACACACACAAAGGCACACACATACACACACACACACACACACACACACACACACACACACACACACACACACACACACACACACACACACACACACACATTCTCATGCACACAAACACACACGGAAAGGATGTGGGGGTGGGGGGCTTAAGTACTAGCTGGTGTGACCGAGGCTCCTCTGTCGTCTGAGAGTGATATGGCTTGCAGCCACAGAGCGGCTCTGGGGATGGATAAAAATACCGATGAGAGAGTATGCATGTGCTCGTGTGAGTGTGTGATGGGAAAAAAAACAAAACAATGGAACCTAGCACCAACCCTGCTGAGGGAAGGCGCTCTGAGGAAGACGCTGTGTGCGACTTCCTATATGGTCGTTTTTTGTATACTTGCAAGGGTAAATGCTTCTAGAAAACAGCGCACGTGTCTGCATCCACAACATTTCTGTACATTGCAGATTGCGTGAGATGTTTTCACACACTCAACAAGCCCGCAGCTTTTGTGCTATGCTAAAGAAACGGAGAGGCTTCTAATCAAGCTGTGAGCTGTGGGTTTCAAACCAAAAAAAAAAAACGAAAAGAAAATGCATTTCCCTGACCAAGGATTTTTTTTTCTTTCCTTCTTTGGAAAGTTCCAAGTCACCATATGAAGTGCTCAGTTCATCATACAGCAGGACCCGGCTAATCCTACTTAATCTGACAGGGGAAAGTTTGCCGCTCGGCAAGGATCAGAAAGCTGTGGCTGCAGCTGTACTTCCTACAACCCCCCCCTGATTGGCCTCTAACAGGGCAGAGAAGCATCCAATCAAATGTGCAGAGATTATAGAACATGTTAATTAATGTTCACCCTAAATCTTGAGAGTGTATTCTGTGTTGTCTTGCTCAAACATCCCCTTTTTAAAATCGGCATGTGTTTGAAGAAGAACAGGTTTATCAGAGCAGCCTTGAGTTACATGTGTAACAGCTGTGTGCAGCTGTCACACGGAGGCCCCACTTTTAAAAGTCCCCATCAAACAACACGCTGCCTGGAAGTTTGAACCGGCTTTCGTTAGTTCAAGTAAGTCAACTGTTGAAATGATTTGCAGCTCAGAGAGAAAAGCAAACACCTCCTGTTGTTTTTCATGCACCAGGGCTTTTATTGAGGCTGCAGGTCTGTGTGACAGACAGTAGCAAATGAGTGAACAGACTTTTGACATGGTTGTACAGTTAAAGTCGTAGTTGTCACATCAGAGAAAGTCGTATTTGACAATTAAAGGGGCGATGGCGTTTGTTTACACTCTATATAAGCAGTGTTAAGTGTGTGTATAAATCCGTTCCTGTTCAGTGTATTCTTTCTCTGTATGTGTGTGCTGTTCTGAGAGCAGCATGCAGTCTGAGATCACAAGCTGTCCCCTGGCTGGACTCTTGCTCCATTCCCTGCCACTGTCCCAACTGTCCCCGACACGTAATGTGAAGAATGATACACCACAAACCCTCCCCTCTTGAACCACACAACAGCGATGTCCCCTGGCACTGGGTGTTTGACACCTCTTTAAAAACGGACCGACCGTGAAAGTCCACAGTCTATTTTAGGCCGTGGTTGTTAAGGGGTGGTTACTCCAATGAGATCCCGATGTACTGCCAAAGATAACAGCACCAGAAGTGTGACCGATGTCTTTTTAACTGCAGGACTCCACTTAGATTTCGTGTTCAGCCTTTAATGTGTTTGATTGATGGAAATGTGTCTTGTTGGTTTTGGCTTCTTCAGATTCCAATGTTGACATCGCCAATGGCGGTGGCAGTGGGATGTGGCATTACGTCATATTACGTGTGTACAAAGGAAGACACATTGAAGTTGTAGGTTTGGTAAGTCAAGGTGATACAGGAATATTTACACTGGGTTAACCTAGAATTCAAACATTCCCTTTCAAATTTTCAAGAAGTTTTTCTCTTACAACTTGAATGAAAATGGATTTTATTGGAGTTTTACTTTCAGCATAAATGAATCCATAACTTGAAGTAGATAAAGTGGGACTGCATTTAAATTGTATTAAGATAAGATACGGTGCAACCAGAGGACTTCAGGTTAAGTAGTGCATCCAACAGTTGTCTGCTTTTGTTCTTTATCAAATAATAAGAAGAACGTCTCCTTGATATTCTGGTTGTTACACTGTGAAATGGAAAATCCAAGGGGTGAGTATTTGTGCAAGGCGACGTACGTGGACGGGAGGAAGGGGCATAGGCAGGTAGACAAAAGTGAAACAGAAGGAGACGCAGAGAGACAGAAAAGACGGACATACGTAGTGACAGATGGGAAGTGAAGGAAACAAACTTATAGAGCAGGAGAAGCTGGGACTTGTGCCAGCTAAAATCAAACCCCATGGATTGGACGTAAAAGGTTGTGGGCTTTGCAGGTAGTAAAATAAGATGCCAAGGCTTAAAGCATTACTCAGATAATGCACTAGAACATGGGCTGACATATGTGTTCCCTGTCATTCATTTCAACTCTTTTTATCACTCCAACAGCATGCACGGTGTGTGTGTGTGTGTGTGGGATTCGATTTTGCAAAGGCATTATGCCCGCTTTGTGTTGCTTGTTTGCGACTTTTTGGACAGATGCTCAGGCGCTTATTCTTAAGCAAAGGCAGATTACATTGATTGGGTCATCTTTGGAAAGGCTTTGATAAAACATGCTGCGATGAAATGTTTTTTCCTCAAGCAGCCTCCTTCCTTCCCCCTGAAAACACGTGTAAGCCTAGATTAGCTCACACACACACTTGTTGGGCGATAGGCGCTCCCGTGAGCTGAAACAAGTCACAGACCCTCTGAGAGGAATTGTCACGCCCACACACACACAAACACATACACACACACACACAAGACAGCAGAGACCCTTATTGTCCCTGTTCCTACTCCCTGCTGAATGCCGATTGCGTTTATTTTGCAAATTTATGCTGACATTTGAGAGTACACCACCCGCACCAGTTCACCGCTCCAGCAAAGGGTGTATGAATTATCATACTCCACTGTATAATATGATTTTCTCAAGTGAGTCTTATTAGAATACACCACACTGTCCTCATCTCGAGTTCCGCCTTCAGTTTTTACAGTGCTGATACATTGTTTGCACTGTCTGATGGGAGAAATCCTCCATCACTGTCCAACTCCAGGCGAACCGCGCCTCTCACACCCGCGGCTGTGCTGTTTCAAGACACACAAATGAGAGCGAGCGCAGACAAGTAGGCGCAGGCGTACCGCGCAGAGATGCAGACTTGGGCTGTCCAAGCCTGTGTCATCTTGGAGCGTCTGTCAGATCCACTCCACAACAAGAGCTCTCAAGCCGCCCGCCTGCCCGTCCTGCAACCCTCTCTGCCATCCCTTCTCTTCCTCCCTTCTTCCCTCTGTCTTTTTTAGCTCCCAAGGGAAGGCATTTGTTCCTGGCTGATGGGGATGTTGAAGCTGCAGCAGCAAAACAAATATATTCTGGCCTCCAACAATTGCTTCTTGAAGAAGGAAAGGGAGGGGGGGGAGACACAGTGGGCGTATGTGGCCAAAAAATAGTCCCCTCAGGGATTTTTTGGAAAAAGAGCAAGGAAACATCTTTTGGTTGTGGTGGTGGCTGCTTGGCTGCCTGTCTACCTCTTTTTCCCTCTCCCTTTCTCACCCTCTCTCTCCCACACACACACACACACACACACACACACACACACACACACACACTCAACCCCACGTTCCCAACGGGCCCCTGCTGCTGATTGAGGCATGGTTTGGTGTTCTTGCCCCAGCTGATCCCTTGCCCCGAGTGGATACCCGTCTCTCTCATCACTTTGAAGCCACACATGTGTAAGTGTGTGTGTGTGTGTGTGTGTGTGTGTGTGTGTGTGTGTGTGTGTGTGTGTGTGTGTGTGAGAGTCTTTGCGTAATTGAGACACCCTATACAAAGATCAGATAGTGGTATTTTCTGGCTAGACACAACACTTTTATAGCTCTTTTTAGCGCTCATGTGTGTATTGGGCAGGAATAGCTATTTTTAGTACGTGGGGTAATCTCCACTAAGAGCCTTTCAGGGCTGTTTCACTTAAACCTGGCCAAAACACTAAGCCAATAATCCCCCCTCTCCCAACCCCCCCCCCCCCACCCACAGCCCAACTCATACTTTCACACACATGGCAACACATGGCAACAATGCGACGCTATAACACCGGTCTTCCTTCCATGATTTATTAATGTACACTTTGTAGTGGGAGGAAGGTGTAAACAGTGAATTCCTATAGCGTGCTTTGAATGCCTTGGATTTATGCAACCCAAAAAAAAAGGCAGAGGAAGTGCAAGATTGTGTTTGCATAGACATGAAAAGAATTGATCAAAGAGTGACAGGGAGACGGGAACAAAGGAAAGAGTGAAAGTGATAGCCAGAAGTGAGAAAACAGTTTGAATAAGAGACAAAAGGGGAAACCTCGACAGACAGAGAGAGAGAGAGAGAGAGAGAGATGGAGAGAAAAAGCCTTCAATCAGTGGGTGCCGTGATTCATGGTGAAGCGTTATCAGTCTTGGGCGATAGGCTGCTTCCCCTCTCCAGGAAAGGCCAATCGATCCCAAGTGTGTCCGTGTAAATGTGTGTGTGTTCTATGCCAACATGTCCAGTTGTGGCAGAGGTCTTGGCAGTAGCCCCCCTGCTTTGGTGGTTTGCCAAATTCTGTCAATCTGTGTGTTTGGAACACAGCTGCTAGAAATGGTTGTTATTTTTGAACCCTTATTCATTATTTAGACGCAAAATAATGTCTTTTAGCTTTACTATGCACACACAATAATACATTTTTGGGACTGGTTTGCAGATAATAAAGAGTAACTAAGGTCCAGGCTGCAAATATGTTTCACTGCCCCATTAGGTTGACAGATTTTCAAGTTTTGCCCTTATTATGGCGGTTGTTGCAGGTTTGCATCTATAGCCTTACCCAACAATGATGTCATCAAACACACTTTGACATTACTGCAGCAAGGATGTAACACGTTGGGACAGAAAAAAACATCTGCTGGTGCAAACTAGCTTACGTTAGCTCATATGAGCTTTCTGTAAAGATGCATAACCATGTTCGTTAAGTACAGTAAAGTTGAGGTAGGACTTTCTCCTCCAAGAGAGACATGATGCTTTTTTAATCAGACAAAAAAGCACTAGTTAAAAACGTCCAAGTCTTAAGTGCCTCCTTTGAGTCTCTTTAATTTGTGGATGCTTCATAATTTAGTTAATTTGGTTTTAGCACATCTTAGGCAGTGTGCACTGCAGACTACATGTGAAGGACCAGTTTCTCCCCCCCAGTACTTTTTTAAGAGCTTTGTCAACCATGCAGAAAAAAAACCCTCCCCATTCTAACTAAGCTTTATGATGTGCACTGCATGCTTATAGCTTCAGCTTATTTCCCCCCTGAAGCATTTAAGTCTGCACAGGCCTCAAATAGTTCAAGAGGCTCTCCGAGGCTCTGCTGATGCATGAGTGACTGGATGCTTGGATGACTCACTTGCTGCCCAATCAGTGGCTCCCAAGTTTAAACTGGAAGCAGAAGCTTTTACAGACACTTGGTAACACCAGATAGAAAGCATGGTTGTGCTCTCCTTTTTCAAACTTCTGGGATATTAGTACACGATGTGTTGCAGAATAAAAGGAAGCCTGTAAGTTTTGCTCCAAAAAGACAGAAGTTTAAAAAACTCAGTCATTTGTGCTTGCACACCATATAATGTTCTGAGCTAATCTATCAGCTACTTTACATTAAACTGAGCTCTGTATCACTAAAGCTAACCCAAAGCGACAAAGCTAAGAACAGCAGCATGGCAAAAGTTGGCTCTTTAGCCTCATGGACACCATTCTGAAAAATACACTTTAGAATTCAGGTTAATCTTTAACCAGCTGATTAACACGGCTTTCGCCAACTACTACATGTTTGATCTTGATAAATTAGCTTTTTACATGTCAGTCTTTTAACTGATATGTCGAGATGTTTCTTATGAAACCATCAACAAACTGATCATTCTTTTTATGGGTAGGTGTAACAGGAATGCTAAGCTACACATATCTTATTCAAACTAAGGGTGACATGATCAGTATTCCACAGGGAATAGATCCTAGATTAAGATGAAAAAAACAGCACAGCATTGGATGTTGAAGTTACAAAGAAACACTTTCATGCCCCCGTCGTCCTTTCAGCCTTACATCAGCACTGAGGATTGTATCGACTCGAGTGCACACTTCCTTTGATGTGTTTTCATTTATTTACTTGTAAAGATAGGCGCATCCCGAACACGACTCGCAGCGGCTTGTGAAGTCCTGCATGTTTGACCACTGCTGCTACACGTGCAGCCCATACACATATGAAAGAAGAAAACTGCCCTGATAAAGCGCTCACAAAGTCACGACTGGCACGAGGATTTGACACCGCAGACGCTTCCTGCTACCTGGATCCAGGAGCGGAGCGGCGCTGCACACACTTGCGCACACAGCAGAAGTCAAGGTAAAAGATAATGCGTTTATTTAGTAATCAGCAAATAGCTTTTATGCAGCGGGTAAGTGGTGAAGCCTGTGAGGCCTTGATAAGATCGTTTGCTTTCAGGTGTTTCCCTGTCGCACCACGTACGCCATCAGGTGCAAATTGAATAGGGTGACCTTTTTTTGCTGCAGAATCAAATTGACTGCATTTCCCCCCAAAAGATTCTGCCATTTCAATTACCATAAATTTGTGATATTGCGTCCCCTCTTCATACACACAAACACATGCACACAAAGATGTAGAATGGGACAATGACACAGAAGCGCTCCCTTTTGTTTGAAACACTGAAGACCACTATATCTTGTCCACTGTGCCCTGGCTCTCCTTGCGCTGGCATCTTTCCGAGGAAGACATTACTGTGACAAATGAAACGCCACAAAACCCTCGATGGGCTTGGCAGGGCCTGAAAGGTCAGGAGCTGCATTTTGTGTGCAGGTGTACGTGTGCGTGTGGCTGTAAAGTGTGTAAAGGTGGTGTCATCGGCAGATAATAACATTGAGTCCTCTGTGCAAAGAAAAAGAAGTTGTGGTCCATTCTGCTCCCCTTGCAAATCTATGTAAATGTCAAAAATGTCAAAACACAGCCTCCTGTGTGTGTGTAATTGTTTTATTGATAGCTGCGCTTGACTGCTGATGGCAGATTTACATTCCAGCCAGGAAATGTGGCACTGTCCAGTTAGAAAAATGAACATGGGAAGCAGTCTGTGCTTCTTTTTTTCTGCCTCCCTCTGCACGTGCTCAGTCCCCCTCCCTGTGTTCCTCCAGCACATTATCAACAGTGTAACAGCATGTTCAAAGGCCCCTTGCTTAGTGATGCACATTCAGAGCTGCCGACTTAAGCAAATAGCTATTTGCATGCCATTAGGCGAAAAAAAAGAGCCGAGGGAAGCACCATTCCTCACCCCATTTCTTGATCTAGCTGAATATTCCTTATTTTGAGCCTCCAAATCACTTCTTCTTTTCTCCTACTCCTCCTGCTGTGACCGTCAAAGTCAGAGCAATCACAGCAATCAGTGCCTCCTCATGCCAAGCCGATTGGGAAGTAGCTGCCAAAACAAAAGAGTGAGTGTCCAATCATTATGATGGCGTGCGATTCTGTGGTGTTAGCAAACGTTTGCTTGGACCATCTGTTGGACGGCTGTTGAAGGAAAACAACAGCAGCTTGGTGCAGGACTGTGGATGGGGAGGCTCCACCAGGGGCCACAGAACCCCCCCCTGATCCTATCAGTTGTTTCCATAGCTCAAAAGGAATGAGTGTGAAACAATTGGAAAAGAGCTGCAATGATTAATCGATGAATCCTTTATAAAAAATAGTTTTGCCATTTTTGAAGAAAATATTTCATACATTTTCTGCATTCAGCGTCTTCAGTGATTTCAAAAGTTTTCTTTAATTGAGAGCAAAAGTCATGTAATCATTAGAAAGACAATAAGTCAGCGGATTTCTGTTATTTGTCAATCAAAAATCTGGAATACTTGCTCATTCATGCTTCATAAATGTGAGGATTTGTTGCTTTTTTCATTAATGAGGGTCAATAAGAGTCAAACGCTTAGAAAACGGTTGGTTTCTGTGATTGTGCGAGTACTTTTTATTGAGCATTAATCAATTCATTGATAATTGAAATAATAATTAGTTACCAAGGGACTGTGGATGTAAATTAGCTCTCAGCTAACTCTGATACAACACATAACAAGGCAACATTTATGTTGAAACTGTACATGGTCCCTTTACAAATAAAATCATTCAAATAAAATGACATCCTACGAACACGAGCGTGAATATTTTCAGTTCTGTTTGGATGGAATTCACAATATAATTTTATTGAAATTCCCTTCAAATATAAGTTTTACATTTTCTCTTGAGCGGTTTGATCTCTGAGATCCATTGCAAATCTTTTTTTTTTTTTTTTTTTTGTGTGTGCAAAGGTTCAAAACCATCTGAATGAAATCTGACCCAAAGTGAGACAGAAAGGGCCTTGTAGGTCTGAAGGCATGTGACAGCGCTGGCTGATCTCAGCAGATGTGTCACAGAGTTCAGGTGGTTAGTTTCAGCACCAGCAGCAGCAGTAGGGTTACCACTCAAAGGGATTTTTCCCCCCACTGAGAACTAGAAAGAACAACAGAGCTCACATCCCTTGGGTTGGTGTCTCAATCGGATCTGGCCTGTGTCAGAATGTGTAAAAACAGTTCTCTCTCTCTCTCTTTGGCTGGCTCTCAAATACACAGATATCTCCTCTCCTCACTTTCTCTTTTTTACCCCCTCTCTCTCTCTCTCTCTCTCTCTCTCTCTCTCTCTCACATCAGCTCATCTGATAGTGCTCTAACAGTCTCAAATAGTTCCCAGGAGAAGCATCATCTCTGCACACACACATTCTGGTCCTCGCTGATGGGTCGAACCGCTTCCTCAATGATGTATAAGTCACGTAGCCTTCACGACTGAGACGGACATCTGGCATATAAACTGTCAGCCTCTGAAACGGGGCTCCTTCTTCAGTCAGACGACCGCCATTTTTGTTTTAACAGAGAGCACAGAATAGTGTATTCCTGCCAGTGTGAAGGGATTAGCACAAGGCCAGTTGTGGCATTATAGCTAAGTCGGATGGAGAAGCCTAAAATCAGCTCGACTGGACAATCTTGTCTGCATTTAGAGGGTACAAGTTTGATCATTTTTCAGAGTAAACTCTTAAAATAAACCATAAACCAAACCCTGAGTGGTGAAAGTACATATCATGAGTAAGGAGATATACTGTTGGCCGTTGCCATATTGACTGGAAAACTGAAAAAAAGGACAGGAGCTTCCACTCTGCAGAGCCAATCACAGCCCGACCACAATAGAGCTTTAACATTTAGTTTTATGATTTAAAACGCCATCAGATAGTTTCATCGCTGCCACACACACCCAGACAGAGACACACAGAGGGACTTAACAGTGTTATGTATGGTTTCATCACTCCGTATAGGCCGTAATCACCCTCTCTCCATCTCAGTAAGCTCATGCTAAATGACCAGACGTCTCTGACGGCTGCCATGATTTGTCTCTCTGCCGTGCATCGTGCCGTACCTTCACCCTACCCGCCTCCCTCCTCCCTCCCTCCTTCCCCCGCTCCCATATGTTGTGCCTGTGTGACCGGCCGACGTGTCAGGCCTGACTAACGCCTTAACGGCAAGCCTGACGTTGATTTATTTCCTCTGAAATCTGGGGGCCGGGGGGTAATAACACAGAATGACATTATTTGTTTATCAAATCCGAGGCTGCTTTTCGTGGCAGAGTCGAGATGTGACGACTTGATACCAACTTCCCCCCCCACACACACACATACCCCCCCCGTCATTTCTGATTGTGCCGTGATTAGAAGGTCTGGCTACTCGCTTAACCTCATCCAAGGGAATGTTTTTGAAATCTGACAGAGCAGAGAGCAGAGAGGGGGAGAAAAAGATTGAGATGAAGCAATGCAATTAAATTGTCAAGGCACAGATTTAACCCCGCCACGCAATTTGGCGCCCAATTTATTAAGAATGTTTTCTGTCTGAACTAACTGGATGCTATTTCTCTATCTGCAGAAAGAGAGAAGTAAGGAGCGAGCAGACAGTGAGCATAAACAGTACTTTAAATACCAGATGACCCATTTAATGGGAGATATTTTATCATCCCACATTCAGAGAGTCTGCCACATGTTCTGCCTCTCATTTGAAGATAACAGCGTTATAACTGTTAACCGTTATAACTGTTTAGTCTCTTGAAACTTCATCTTATTCAGTGATCAGGTCTATCATTCCGGCTCTTTCACAACACATTGGATTCCTTTTAACATGTAAATGATGCATTGCCCCGAAAAGTTCATTAAAATTTGATCCCTGGCAAATTTGCTCAGGAGCGTGGAATCCTCAAGAAGCAATTAGCAAATTTAATTTGGCTATTTGCCCCGGCGTGCAGAGTTGGGTGTTTGTTTAAAATAGCACCTTCACCTTCCGTTATCAGCCGTGTGAATAGTATCTCCTGGAACACAATGCCTCGCCGTGGAACTCAATAAAAGAGTTAAAGGCAAGGACAAGCTGAAAGACAGTGTGCCTGATAACAAAAGGGCCTCACCTAATAATGAACAACCAGAGTTGGCTTTCTTTTCTCTGACTTGGGGAAAGCTGGGGTGAAGGAGGGGCGAGAGAGGCTCTGCCAGCACTTGCCAGCATGTTTTATGGCTAATTGAAGCATTTGGAATAAAACAGTCACAAAATGGCACCCTTTAGAATTGAAGCAGGGTTAATATATTGTGATCCCACAATTAGCCCAGGATTGTTAAGATCTCTTTAATTCGGTGAGGTCCATTAAGCGGGATGGGCGAGAAAGTGCTCCCACAGAGACAATTTCTCTTCTCTCGCTTTGTTCTTCCTGCCCCCTTTTCCTCTCAGCAGCTGCTGTAGTAATCAATATAAGTGGACATGTCCGTCAGCAGGTTGCCAGGTTATCCAGGCATCGCCTCCTTTGGGTGCCATAGCTCCTGAAGTCCACCCACACGGAGATGGGTTTTATTTATACATAAACAAGTGAGTCAGTTGTAGTAGAAGAACTTTGGTGCGGACACTCTGCAAAGTGTGGTCATTAAACTGACATCGAAAAAAGCTCGCCCTCGTGGACAGGAGCATTAGATCACGCTCTCTCCAGGGTGGAAATGATCACTGTGCTCTGCTCTTTACCCCAGTTTCTAAAATCCCCACTTGGCCCATGAGTGCCTCCACTAGAGCCGCAGCAGCGTCTGCAGCCTGATCGGCACTGCTCAGAGTTTTACAAGTGTCTCTTTCAGAATAAGAGAGTCCCTTCTGGGTTATCTTCGGGGGATACAGTGTGCCTGTGGGAGCTTGCCAATTGGTTGAGGATTTTTTGAAACAGGATTGAAAATCTTTCCCAAACCATGACATAATTAAGCCTGCACAGCCCTTACACTTTTTATTGCAACTAGTGTCACAGAGTGGCATAATCCGCAATTTCTACGGAATGTACAGGGTTACATTCACTCTAAGGAGGTGAATACAGCTTCCCCATGCACAGCATTGCTTGGATAGTGAGTGAGGATGGACCCAGACAGATGGCTGACTCATTAAGGACTCATTTGTGATAATCTAAAATGATCCTACTTTCAATTTCTCATGAAAGGATGCATGTTTGGCCTAAGAAAGGGCTCTGGATTAATACCTACCCGCTTAGCGCTCAGGTAATAACTTGGGAAGCTGGAAAACGGTGAACATTTTAGCAGCACAGGGTTCCAGCACAGTGGATTTGAAGCTCCTTGCAAGTAATTAAACAGCATGCCACCTCATACAGAGCAATTTCCTGCAAGGCGTATGCCTGCCAGTGCAGCATGGCCCCAGTCTACGTTGTGTTATCTCTGTGAAATATGTCTCCTTTATCATTTTTTAATAATGACTGAGTGCTCTTGTTGTTAGGAGAAAATCTACTCAATAACCATCAGATTAACATTTCCTCACTGTTAGCTAGCTATCTGGATGTCCAAGATTAGAAATTAAAATTGGAAGGGTAAGGAATTAAACGGCTGCTTTGATGTTGGTAGACAAACCTTTTCAAAAAGGGCCAGCCATGGTGGGTGGGCATATTTCGTGCTTGTTGGAATTTGAGTCTTCTGAGGCGTATTTGTCTGATATCTGAGAGGTTAATGGTGCCATTGGTGTAATGATGGCATCTTGCCTAGGCGAGAATAAGAATCCTGCCATGTGCATTAAGGGATTTGTTCTTGTTGGGCTAGCCACAGAATATCCTCGGGTGATGACACTGTTTATCTTTCCACTGTCTTAAAGTCCCATGGGCTTTAATGGCACTGGAACTTACACTTCCTGCTGTCATTTCTCCCAGCACACAAATAAGCTGAATTCCGCTCACTCTTGGTATATATATTTATATTCATGTTTTTGTTTTTCTTATCCATATTTATAGTTATTATTCTGAGTAAATCTCCTGTGATGCTAGTTAGCACTCCCGTTTTCCCCAACACCCATCTCTGTAAATTCAGTGTTTTTTTTTACATAATCTCTACTATTAAACTGCCACCTGCAAACAACTCCTCTGCAACATCAAAGACAATCATAGTGGCAAGAAAAAGCTTCATGTCTCATGATATGTTGATGCTAACTTCCCGCCCATTGCAAACATCAGCTGTCATGCTAACAGTGTAAATATATCACGTTTATGTAGTTTTGGGGAGTGGTAATTTGCTATATCTGCGGATTGCTCTCAAACATCTTGTGAGCGAGTCAATCATCTCGCGATTCTGTTGGGGAAGAGAGAGTGGAGTCAACTTCTGCTCATTGTTTCCTTTACCCCCCCCCCCCCAAACCGCTCCATACCACAACACACCCCAACCTGTCCTCGCCTTCCCTAGATACTTGCTACTTGTCAGCCTTGGTAATGGGTTTCTTGGGGGAGATATTATTTTGGTCCAGTAAGCTGCATGCTTAAAATATGAGTGACAGCCTTGACTCACTTGCACAGGGAGAGAATTTTGTTTTTTTTTAAAAGGCTGCCAAAATAGAGCCAGCTCTGCGGCTGTGGAGAAATTGAGAAAAAAACTTCCCACTCTATTAACAATGAAAGCTTGCATGCAACCACCCACCTACCTTAACTTTGCTGGAAAAAAAAAAAAGACATGCAACTTTTTCTGACTAAAATGTCCTATTTTCCCCATCTCTCTATTTTTCTGTTTCCGACTTCCCCCCTGTTCCCCCTCCTAAGAAGATAGATGAAGAAAATGAGGCCAACTTGCTGGCAGTGCTTACAGAGACACTGGACAGCATCCCGGTGGATGAGGACGGATTGCCTTCGTTTGAGGCCCTGGCAGATGGGGACGTGACCAATGCCAGTGACCGAAGCTGTCCCTCCTCCCCCGACGGCTCGCCGCGCACCCCAGAGCCTGAGGAGCCTTCCCTGGTAAGCTCTCCCCTCTTTAGATTCTCCAATCAACACCACTCCGGGGTCATAATGCTATTCCTGAGACAAGTCCTCCGACCTTTACCACACTGTTGCTTTCCTGCCAGTCCGTTGCTAACACTAGCAAATACTCGGTAACAAAAATGGGCACCATAAGTGACCATTTGTCTCTGAGACTTGTGTATTTGGCAGTGCCATATTCACCACAATTTGTTCACAATATGTCGAATAAAAGCGTGCAGACATACAGATGCAGAGAGGAGGGGAGGAAATGGAATGGATCAATGCGTTCGCTGCTTAGCGCTAATTACATAACAGTGCTATTGTGGCGCCAATTCAATGATACCAACATTGTGTTGGGGCCAACTGCCGTTGACACAGTGCCACAAGCCCCGAAATCAAGCCGGCACATAATGAAAGTACAGAAAAAAAGAAATCCATCTCATTTTGTCTTCTCTCAGTGGGTCCCAACTAATCCCCCTGTGCCCGATTCTTCGTTTTGGCAAAAAGACAGGCCACTTGATGAGAAGTCAGCTTACCTTTGTGCTGTTATTTTTACACATAACCAAGCCATCTGGGTCTTTCTTTGGCTTAAAGGCTTTGACCTAAAATGTTGTGTTCAGTTATAGTCCATTTTATTCCATGCCGGTCCTTTCCAGATGACCTTTAGCCACATGCCCGAGTGTGTTTATTCAATCACAGTGGAGAAGCCTGGCTTTGTGTACATGAAAACACCTGCACAGGAGGAAAACCTTGCCCTGTCTCATCGTGTTCAGCTGAAGAAACTCCAAATGTTGAAACATTACAGCAATTTTATCTGTTCTAACTGCCGTGTTTTGTGTCTGGCTCCGCAATTTCAAAGCATAGGAAGTCTAATTGAAAGACAATGGCAATTTGCATAACTCACCCTCTCTTCCCCACATTCTGTTTGGGTCCGTTTGCAGCTGAAGAAGCTCCTTCTGGCACCCGCAAACTCCCAGCTCAGCTATAATCAATACACAGGTGGCAAGGCACAGAACCATGCAGCCAGCAGCAACCACCGGATCAGACCACCACCTGCCGTCGTCAAGGTAGGGACACACACACACACACACACACACACACACACACACACACACACACACACACACACACACACAAAACATGCACTTGCATAGCCTTAATGCTGATCCACTCGTGTACACACATTTTTTGTTAGTGTTTGTTTATATTCCTTCTTGTTTCTGGCTCTTTCTCCCTTCCCTCTCACACTTTTCTTGTTTTGGTGGCCGCCTTTAGAAGATGTTAGACTGCTGCTCTAGTCGACTCTCCCAGGGGGCCCTCTCGTAATGAAAACAGGCTGATTGCTGTTGGGCTTTCCAGGCGAGGCTTCGGCACCGTTGTCTCATTAGCTCCACCACTTATCCGCCTTGGTATGGTGCCTGTTGAAAAAAAAGAAAGAAAACAGCGACAGGCACTCTTGCGGCGAGATTGATGCCTTGAGACGACAAGATCAAAATATCAGACTTGATGTTCTCATTATATGGCTCTCCAAAGGATTTTTCCAAAAGGGGTGGGGTTGATTAGGATTAATGTTAGTCTTGTAAGTATCATAGCTTTATGAATATGTTTGTATTCATGCCACATTGTGACACACTGTAGGTTCCGTGTCATAAACAGCTTGTAATCTTGATTTTGAGACACAGATTTGTGTGTTTAGTACATACAATGTTTGCACATGCAGTGTGTCAACCTTCCTCACACAGTCTATTTTCATACTGTGCCTTTGAGTCATCCGTTTCTGGAGCACAGCGAATGAGGACTCCCGGAGGACATGGTGCACATACAGAGTGGCACGCTGGTGCTCGGAGGGGCCACGCAATTAAGATGATGGGCGGACCGCACTCCCTCCATCGCCTCCCAGACTGCTCAGCAACTGCTGTACTCCTGCTGTCTGACTCGCTCTTTTAGCCGCTCTCTCTGGCTCCCTTTCTTTCAACCTTTATTTATGCACTTAACATTTCTCAAAACTGGATCAGCTGAACTATACTAACAAAAGTGGCCAAAAACTTTTTACATGCGCAGCTAAAGTCTCTCTCCCTCTCTGTATCTCGTTTGCACAGATGGAGAGCCCCTGGAATGGCAAAGCAAAAGGGGGCTCCAGCCAACAGAACCGCCCGGTGAGGCGGCCGTGCACTGAGCTGCTGAAATACCTAACAGCCACAGATGACATCCTGCTCCACACCAAAGCCAGCGACGCCAAGAGCACCTGGGGAGGTGCCGGTAGCAGAGAGAAGAGTAGCCTGGGTCTTGGCGCCTCATCCTCTTCCTCGTCGCCATCCTCGTCCTCTACCTCCTCGTTCTCCTCCCTC
This sequence comes from Labrus mixtus, assembly GCF_963584025.1. Taxonomy (NCBI): domain Eukaryota; kingdom Metazoa; phylum Chordata; class Actinopteri; order Labriformes; family Labridae; genus Labrus; species Labrus mixtus. The sequence continues at coordinate 12,854,162 of NC_083634.1, read as the reverse complement.
TCCTCCACCTCTTCCTCCTCCTCCACCACCTGCAAGAAGAAGTCAGCCGTACCATCTCAACAGCAGCAGCAGCAGCAGCAGCAGCAGCCGCAGCAGCATCACCAGCGAGGTGAGAGCCGGGCTGCAGGCGAGTGTAGTGTTGGGGCTGGGAAGTGGCAGCGTTGCTCTCACGATGACGGGGTGGAGGAGTCAGAGGGTGCTTCTATCCCTGTCAGCCACAGAACCTCCACCTGCGGCCATGCCCGCCCCAAACTGGAGCACGGGCCGCCCAGTGAAGAAGGAAGGCCGCCAGGCGATGCGAGCCGCCTGGCCGCCGCTAGGTTTATTAGGTATATGCATTCTTATTCCCTCCCTCCCCGAGAGGTGAGTCACAGCTGTGAGCATTGCCGAGAGGCTGCGGGCGCCACTCAGGCTAGCGAGGGCTTTGGCAGGCATGGCCGTAGTAATAGTAGTAGGGCCCGCCGTGCACCCCGTAGGCACATCACAGTGACTATTAGAAAAAGGGAAGAGAAGCTGGGCCACCCCTTACTTAGCCAGCTGCTCACCTCCAAACAGAGGCCCGCTCAGTATCGAGCCCACTTACCCCCACTTAAGATCCCCCCTTTACCCAGTACCCACAGCAAATCAGCAGGTAAGAGGTCTGAGAGCCCTGTCCATGCTGATTTAAAGGTGGAGGAGGAACAGTTTGGAGGGACCCCTGAGTGTAGAAACCAGGCAGTTAGTCAAGTTGAAAAGCCTGACTTGGGGTCCCTGTTGTCACCTCTCGCCTTCGACTTAAAGAGCTGGGTTAGCCAGCCTGGCTCAGAACTAGACATGGGCTTTGGACTAGATCTGGGGTGGCTAAACCACGGGGAGGATCTTGACCATGATGATGATGATGATGTTGATGATGATGATGACCATGTCACGGGCAGCCCCGCAGCGGCGCTCTCACTGAGCCCACCAAGCCCACTCTTCCCAGATACTAGAATTGCAGAGCCCGCCCCTACCCGCATCACACAAGGGCAAGGGCACCCACACATGCAGGCACTGAGCGAGCACCCCGACGACCAGGGCCACCCGTTGTTAGGTAATCATGACTGCATCCCCCCCACTGGCCTTATCTCTGCTCTCTTTTTCTCCCTCTCCTGCTTTAACCACTTCCCAGTTTGACTTCACAACTAACCCCTATTCTAATCCGAATCTAACAGTCATTCTGAGGGCAAAAACAAACAGCCTGCTAGACAATGCTTTCTCCTAGTCCTGGAGGCGTCTAAAAAAAAATCTAAATATAGTGACATTTTGAAAAAAAAAGGAGGGGGTGGGAAAGGGGGTGAGCTTTGTCTTGCTATTTTTACACCTTGTATCTAAAAGTCGACCCTTGAACGATCTTTGGCTGATTGAGCTGAGTGTGCTGAATTTGTTCTTTTAGACCCAGAGCGCGGGTGCTGCTCTTTTTAGCGTAGTGCTACTAAAAGCCACGTTTCCACAAGTCGGCCTGAGCCTCGGGCAACTGCACAAGCTTCCTTGACTCTCCTTTCTTCCTTCTTTTTTTCCCCCTCCTCTGCTGTTGGTGCATGCGATTATGACTTTTACTGTCCAGGAAGGCGCTCAACCACTGTCATGTGTCTTGTTTGTGGCATCGTCTCTTTGTGTATTTATTCCATCTCAATCTATTTGGTTGTCTTGAGCGGGGTATGTTTGTCTAGACACTTGTGAAACACACACCATCACTCCATCCTGCCTCACAGAGTTAACATAGTCTATCCATAGACAGTATATTGTTAAAACAGGGTCAAACTAAAATATGCTTTGTGCAATAGTGTCAATAAAAAGACTTAGTGATGGGCGTTTTTTGTAGTAATAATTGCATTCAGTGAGCCAATTTGAGGTTAATTGTTGCAGAATGTGGACCTGTTCTCTTCTGCCATGAGTGTTATACCTAGATCAATAATTACCCATGCTCCTTTGTGTTCTGCAGCCAAACCAACCACCTTGCCACTTCCTTTGACCCCAGAGTCTCCAAAGTAAGTGTGAGAAGTTTTTCCACATTATTCCAGGCAGACAGCAGCAACAAAACTACAGAACAAAAAAAACAAACAGACAAAAGTTAGAGAGAACGATATAGATTTAGAATCCAAGTTGAGGCATTTTTTTGTGACTCATTTCCATTTCTAAAATCACAAAAGCTTCGTTAGTCTTTGTGTCACCTGAGTAGTAAAATGTTGCACCTTTCTTTTTGTCTTCCAGTGACCACAAGGGATCACCGTTTGAGAACAAAACCATTGAACGCACATTAAGTGTGGAGATTGCTGGAACCCCAGGTGAGCCAACCTCTCTGATTATTTGAAACATGTAATGCTAATCTGTGAATATTCTCACCTGCTTATCGGAGCTAATAATGGGTTAACTGGTTCCACCATCTTGATAGTTCCACCACAGTTCAGAGTTCGGTGAAGGCATTGGAGAACTCTTTTATATGCCTGAGTATTGATTAGGCTTTCCAATCTCTTCAGGGTTTATTAGCAAACCCCTCCCCTCTCTACCACACCGCCCCTCCTGTTACTGAACAGTTAATATGCATTTCCTCTGCCTCTATCAGATCCTAATGTTCTCTGACTGACAGCTTACTTAGCCTACATATGATAGGAACATTTAAATCAAGGTGTTAGTGCTTTAATTGCTTTCTACAGTGTTATTCCGTTTTGCCTGTATGATCTTTGCTGCTTATCGACATTATCTTTTTATGTTATTGAGTTCAAATGAAAGATTCTGTGAGGAAGTGTCATTTTGTGTCACATTTGGCTCCCCCTGTGGACAAAGCAGTATCTCTCATCCCTCTGCTAACAACCAAAAACACTGCTACTCTCTTTGAGCAGTCAAACATATCAGTCACTGTGAATCTTTATCATCGTAAACAAAGTATGGAGCGTTTGATTGACTCCTACCCGGTGGCAGGAGTTTGGGACATTTAAAATAACTATATAGAAATAATCAGTCTTTATCGTTATGGTCTGGTTTGGTTTTTTAGCTCATATGGGGGATCACTATTAATGTCAGTCTGTTTAACAACCGTTTATAAATTCCTTACGGGAGCTTTAACTGCATTAGAACAAAACGTTAAGAAAAGGTGACAATAAGGCCAAATTTGAGGGTCATATATCCATTTTTGAAGTCTTACTACGATTACATTTTTTCAAATTATAAGAATTATATGGCTGCCCTTTAGCCCCTTAAATTGTGTGATGTGGCACTGGCCCCTTCCAGTACTCATTTACCAGCAGGAGAAACAGTCCTCGTACATACCTCATGTCTCTTTAGGGGTATGGAAATTTGAAGCACATCAAACCCCAAGAGGGTCTCCCTGTTTCCCTCTGACCTTGGTCGAAGTGCTGTTTAACCCTTTTGTGTAGATAAGCTTTCCAGGGTCAAAGGGGATGCCTGTTGAGACCAAGCACAGTGAAAGAGCTGCGCTGCTTAAGCTCTGGGGCAATCAAGCGAGGTTAATATTTCTTCCTGTTTTACTGCACGTGGGTGAGCCTTTTGACCTGTGGCCAAATCTAAGTGTCCGTTCCATTCAACAGACCTTGTCAAAGAAAGCCTTTCATGTGACTTCACAAATTTTGGATTGAATATTAGCAGAAAAAGTCATTAGTCCAGGAAGCTCTGGGTCACTGAGCCCCTTTTACTTCTTAGGGATTAGCTTTTGAGTCTCGTGCTGTAAGAGACTGATGGAAATAGACCCCTTTAAGCAGGGTTGAGAGCTATTAGGTCCTGAGTTACATGTCTTTTGCAGATTTTGAGTAACATTCCACTACAATGGAGATTATCACGGTGTTACTGATAACCAGATGGAAGTTAGCCAGGAGGGCAGGTCCACCCACCACCTGAGAGGAAACTCACTAGTGGAACTTTCCATTAAATGCGGTCAGCAACATTATTTATGGCTTTATGATGCGTTGTAGTAGTAGTAGTGGTTACTGTTTGATAGAAAGATTTATCAGTTGGATACGAACCTGTACATTTTGTTCTCTGCCAATTCATTATTTAGTACTTAAAGCTCCTATCAGGAGTACTTAGCTGGCTATGAAACAATCCTAAATGAATACTGATGCCTCCTTATGAGCAACAAAAGCAAAGAAGACTACCCCAGCAAGACTGACTGTTTCTATATTGTTATTTTAATGCCTTAAACAACTGCTGTCAGATGGAGTTAATAACAGATTGTTGCAGGAAAAAATATATTTTTTTAAAACGTTTTCCATGGCAAAGATTCTTGATAGTGATACATTGACTGTTAAAAGAGAGTATGATGCTGTAAGGGACAAAGTCTTCAAGGCTATATGAGATCCCGTTTCGTCCAGAATAGTCGCCAAAATCCAAAGTTCCTCACAGGAGCTTTAAAGAAGGCTTTCTTCCTTCACTGTTGGCTGCATGTTTCCTTGACACCTCTCATAAAGGTTCAGTAGAGGCAACAACAAGCAGTGAGCTCTCCTGGGATCGGCCTAATCTTTGCCAAGCTAATAGATTTACCCTGTGCTGCCGTGTTGTCTTTAATTACTGTATCTCATGACACTGGGGTGGTCTGTGTGTAGATATTTGCATGGCTTAACGCCGGATCAACTCTTTAAGCTCTGAGTGGTTATTAACTGGTTGCAATTTGCATCTGGACCAGAAAAAAAAGATTGCAAAACCCTTTTTTTTTTTTTTTTTTTTTTGCTGTCTTACTGACTTTCTCTCTATTGGCTTCATGATTGGTTTTAACCAGTGGATCATCCATCACCAGCACGTTTGACTGAGAGGCACATATTTATCTAATTCTGATTTATTTCAACCCCATCGCTAATGGCGCCTAGTTTATGACCCCACGTCGCACATTGTTTTGGACAGATGGCACTTCATGGTGAAACAGAAGTTCCTCAGGCTATGTGTAGCACACCCTCTTTCTCTCTCCTTTCTGCTGCTCATACAGTAAATGTCTATATCTCTCTGAGAGCTGAGAGAAGGAAGAAAGAGGGTATGAAAAAAAAGAGGGAGTAGAGGCTCCTTACAGACACATCTCCTTAATAAGTAGGATGCTAAGCCGTTGGATCAGGCATTCCAAACACAGCAAGCGGTTTCAGAAACTTGCATATTTATGTATCAGGCTGTCTTCCCTTTGCACACTCTAACACTGGATTTGATACTAATAGCTGTCATTTGGTGCAATTCACCAGCGAGGGAAGAATGATGTGCATTATAAGAAAGGCAAAGAAGAGGGGAGAGCGTAGGTGTTTCAAAGTGTCGGGAGTTTGACTCCAGTGAGAGACTGTTAGCGACGAGTGTGCGTGCGTGTGTGTGTGTGTGTGTGTGTGTGTGGGCACATTTGTTCTGCGCGAGACAGAAACAGGATATGATACCAAGAGAGGAAAAGGGAGAAGTGGAGATTGATTCGGGGAACAGGAAGAGAAGGAAAGGGGAGAATACATGACTAAAGGAGAGGAGGAAAGACAGAATGAGAGTAATGGTGGCTGCTGTTTGTGTGAGTGCATTAACAATGCTATAAAGTGGGCTCATCTCAGGACTTCCCATATAACTGCCATCTGTCTGGTTGTAAATCTGTAGGAGGTGGGGGGGCTGGGTGGCGGGGGCTCATGCAGTAGGGACATGCCATCAGAGAAGAATGACAACCCATTCGACAGTTTTCCTGTGCTGCCATGAAAAAGCAGACGTTTCAGCATGGTATGATTCTCCGACAGGCGGATTTGTACTTCAAGGGAAGCAACATTGTTTCGCAAAAAATGTCTTTGGTTTTATTCAGATGAATTGGCTGCCATCCAGAGTGGACACTCACGTGAAGCGGGCAGAGTTATGATACTTGTTCTTTCATTTTTTTCTTCCATCGGATGCATTAAGTTCGTCCTCTGCAGGGTTTTGTGGGTTTTTTTTTTTTTTCATGGAAAGGGATCTTTCCAAGGTCAGAGAGGAAGGAGATGGCAAGTCATCCGTATTACAGCGCCATCATATTAAGTTACACCAAGCATTACATTAATCTGTCAAGATTGCAATAAAATCGAGATCAGGATTAGGCCGAGGGAAAGTGAATATTTTAATCAAGCATGTATCTGTGTCCACTGTCCATAAACTGACCTGTGAGTTTATAGGTAAGTAAGGGGGGGAGGGGGTATTTGGAGGGATTTGCATTATGACTCCATTTAAATTTTATTGATACCACCCTTCTCTCTTTGTGCCTCCCTCTGCAGGTCTGACACCACCTACCACGCCCCCACACAAAGCCAGTCAAGAGAATCTTTTCAAAGCATCGCTCAAAACCAAGTTGTCTTCATGTTCCTCCTCGGCCTTGGTGTGCAAAAGAGCAAGGCTGAGCGAGTCGGGCCCCGGCGCTCTGGCCCCGGCCCCAGGTGCCTCAGGCGGGGGCCCCACAAGAAAGGGTCCCGAACAGACTGAGCTTTATGCCCAGCTGAGCAAAGCGTCCCCCGCCCTCCCTTACACCCAACACACAGCGGGGTGTGGCCTCGAGGAGCATCGTGGCGCTAGCAACAATAAGCGGGCAGTGCCACGCGGTTACAGTGACCATGACTATTGCCAGGCGTTGGCTGGCGCTAAGAAGGACGGCAGCACAGCCACTGTTACCATGACGACAGCGGCAGAAATAACCACCGCTGCTCCTTTGCCTTTTGCTGGCAAAGCAGAGGACCGGCATGTCGAATGTAAGGACTCAGCCATGCCAGCGTCCTCCTTATCATCCTCATCTTCATCTTCTCCATTATCAGCTCCATGTGGTCCTCTGGATAAGCAGAAGAACCTCACCTCTATGGGTGATAAAGAAGCAGTCCAGGTCCATGAAGACACCACAGATGGGGACCAACTACACCTCTCTGCCATCAGCCGGAAGCTTCTGTGCGATCAGGAAATCAGAGCAGAACTCAATAAGCACTTTGGACCCCCCTTAAAAGCCCTTTACAGCCCGGGTAGCAAGGAGAGAGAACCAGGTAGCAAACCCAATAAAGCTGCGGTCCATCAGCCCCCCAAGGAGGGAGAGGATGGCTACTACTCCCAAAGGCTGCCTGGCTCCACCTACCTGCACCCGGGATTCCTCCCCTTACAAGAAGAGCTCGAGCTCGGCGAGGGCCGTGAGAGTCGCTTCCTATATCCATGGGAGGGCACTCCACTGGACCTACTCTTTGACTGCCCCCCATGCTCTCCCTCCTGCTCCCCACCATCCAGCTGCTCCCCCTCACGAGGCTCCGTCTCCCCTCCGTCCTCCCTACTCCTCTCGCCGGGCAGGCCTTTCTCCTGGACAGGCAGCGGCTCCCGCTCCCGTTCTCGTTCCCACTCCGGCTCTCGCAGCTCCTCCTCGCACCACCGGAGGCGATCCCTCTCCAGCTCACCCGACAGACACCCCTCCTCCTGGTAAGATATATCTCAAACCCTTTTAGCTGCTCCCTGGCTGCTTGCCACCCATGCAGTTCAAACAGGTCTTGGAGCTGGCAGGGGATCTATCGTAGGAGTGTAAAACAGTTCTGATCAGTCGTCAGAGCTGGAGTCAGACAGGAAAGACCCTGGAGACTCATGGCTGGCATGCCATGGCTTCTTGCCCTCCTGCTAGTCTTTTCTTTGCACTTACTAAATGCAGACTTTGGCAAGTCCAACAAAGAAATGAACCTTTCTGCATTCGCTATAGAAATTCTGCCTATTAAACCAGGTGGCAACAGATAATGAGGAAAGCGTTGGGTCTAATGTTGCCCTCTAAACAACACAGAAAAAGAGAAAACCCCAGAACATGAAACGTGCCAGAAGCAGTTGACGTTTGAACAGTATGAGTTTTAATCTCCAGGCAGGACTTTTATTTGAGTGTCTTCCTAACAGCCCCCCCCCCCCCCCCCTTCTCTCTTGCTCCTGTTTTCTTTTTGATGCTGAGGCTATTGTTTTAAGCAGGCAGCTGTTGTTTTTACTGAGTGGCAAACCCTCCTCCTTTACATCCCAAGAGATGAAAGTCGAATCCAGGCTGTGGGAGTGTAGACTTGAAACCCCCCTCAAAAGAGACTCCTATCATCATCATAGCTCTGTGTGAGAACTACATTTCCCATGCTTCCCTTTGATCAGAGCTGAGGGGTTTTCAGCTGTTGTTCTTTCTTCAGCAGAAGAACAGAAGTGAATTGTGGTTTGTGAGGAAGATGTGAGTGAATTCAGTTTGTCAGTTGTGGTTCATTGAGTGTACGACTCCTCTGCACTGACTCACTTTGTTTGCTTGATTACTTAAAGGTCAGTTTACTCTGCACAGCCAATAGAATCACTCTATTCCGTTCCACACCGACTTGCTCACAAATTATACAATAATAGTCTCGAGGTACTCTCTCAGAATCTGACACTGACAGGCTTTCTGAAAATACTCGGCTGGGATCTGAGTTTTTCCAAAACAATAGAACAAGAAGCTTGAAAAGATAAATAGAATTTCAGCAGAATAACTCTCAAAATCCCTCCTCTGCGTTTCAAGTTTCACAGCGTAAGATCCTCCATCTTTGCAAAACTGGCGGTGCTTTGCTTATGTGAGCTTCCCAAACCTCTCCCCCCTCCATTATTCAGGTCTTCCTTCTTCAGCAACACTTCAATAATTAAGTATCAGAAGCTTGAGGAGAGCAGGGGTACAAGCTCCACAGTCAGGCCACCGGGGCCCACAGTATTGACCATTTCCTTCATACAACATAGATAGCAGGTGTGGGTTTTTGCTTGCTCAGGTGTGGAGGAGAGTTCTGAGGAAAAATCATGCTCGCTCTCCTTTTCCAGGGGTTAGGTTGGGACAAAGTAAGGAGGAAAATGAGGGCTTTCATGTGGAATTAACCCAGTTTTTGTACACCTGAATGGGGCTTGGAAGTATTAAAGAAGGTAATAATGTTCTGGAGAAATTAATCGAGTCTTCAGAAATTTGCATTATATGATATGAGTAGATGTAAGTGTGAGATCAGCAGCAGTTTCTTACAAATGCCCTGTGTAAAATTAAAAATGAAACAGATTCTGAATCAGATTCTGATTTTAAAAAAAGTATCTGTTTTTTTCCACATAGGTCCCGTCACAACACAGATTTGAGCACTATTCGTTCCAGGACTCAGAAGAACCCCAACCCTCAGTCTCGATCTCCTCTCAGCCGCAGGCCAAGGTGAGCATCTTAGTTCAGATCAACTTGGTACACTTGTTTGGAAGTTGCAAAAGACAAAACACATCACGAGTAACTTTTTTCCTGTCACCACTCACAAAAAGTCAAATATTCCCTGGTTTAGTTTCCTGTCAAGCAGAAGCTCTCTCGCAGTCTGCACCATTCACACTGGAGGCCTCGTGACAAAACATTCAGGACAAATGTGTTTAATTGATCATGTTCTATTTGACTTGTGTCGAAAAGAATCCCAAACCCCACACATGCACACTCATGCTTCACTTCAGAGTCGACCCTCCCAGCTGTAGAATGACGTTTATTAAACTAAGCGCCTCTGTAGTTTTTTCATGAGCTTCTGCAAAGTCAAGAAAGAGAGACGGAGAGAGAGAGAGAGAGAGAGAGAGAGAGAGAGAGAGGGAGGGAGACTGACACCATCCCAGCGCTCTGAGCTGATTTGGCACCCACAGGCCTAATGACACACGACAAGCCTAAGAGTGGCTCATCAGTTGAAAACTTAACGGACACGTCTTGTGCCAGTCCGGGGTGGTGGTGGTGGTGGTGGCGGTGGTGGTGGTGTGGGGGAGAGAGAAGTTGCACTTTCCCTCTTGATGAAGCCTTCAGTAAGCAGAAAGTAATGACATGTGAAGTTGTGCTGACAGTTGCAGCTGCCCGGCTCCCCGACCGCGCTGCTCACCGTCTCTCCCGCGGGCCTTTTCCTGCGGGCGCGGTAATCATCGCAATGGCGGAGAGACATCTTATTAACATGTCCGTTTCCCCTCTTCCTTTTCAACACCTTTTCCTACCATCAGTGGGGGAGAAATGGTGGGCTACTCCTCTGTGCATACTGGCAATAGTTCTTCTGTAGGAGGGTGAATTTTAGAGGGCGATGTAGGACAGTGAAGTCACACCTCTCTCTTTTTTTTTCTTCTTCTCCCTAGGTATGACAGCTATGAGGAATACCAGCATGAGAAGCTGAAGAGGGAGGAGTACCGGCGGGACTACGAGAAGCGGGAGTTTGAACGGGCCGAGCAGCGAGAGAAGCAAAAGCAAAAAGCAATAGTGAGTCAACCCACCTCATTTCTAAGCTTGACTTTCCTGCTGTGCTGCTAAAAAAAAATATGCAATCACTGTTAGGAAATTCTGCAACCACAAACACACTTACATGAGACAGCCGTCAGCCCCGATGCAATGTGCCACAGCCGCTCTATACATACGAAGTGAGTTCCTGAATGATTCAGGCGACAGGCCCTTCCTCTTTATCTCCGGGTTGTGTATTTTTAACATCTCTGTGGTCTGGAAACACTGTCCACTCTTATTAATCACACCACAGGGGTAAAATGTTAAAATAGTCTAAAACTGAAACGAGCTGAACGGTGCGTTTCAAAATCCAGCCACACTTCTCTCATAAATCTGCTTTGCACGTCTTGGTGTGAAATCATTCAGTTTTCCTGCAGCTACCACCACCACCCGTTGATAAAGCACACATTAAATGATGCAGGAAGGCAAACCTGGCTTGGCATGCATGCATATTCAGAGATGGAAAAGACAAACAATTATGAGCAGCGGAGCTCAAGCTGTCAAACAAGGTTTGGGAGGCGGTGCATGTGAAGGCATCTCCTGTCTGTTAGTCTGTCTGTCTCACACACACACAGGCAGCCCTTAGGGGGCCATCAACCAAAGGCAGCTTATTTATCAGTTGTCAGCATCTAAACCCCTAATTCAGCAAGTCCGTTTTTTTTTTTGTTCAAACTATATGTAAGCACTAAAGAGTGGAAAAGGCATCAAAAACAGCCATCTGTAGTTAATATGTATTTCTACTGCTGCTTCACAGACTCACTGAGCAAAGGTGAACTTTGAGTTGAGCACAAGGCCACTGATTTACACACGTGTTCCTAGTACCCTCAAGACGGCTTTTAAAACTTCAACAAGCCTCAGCGGATCTGCCTTTTGTAATGGCAAGTAAATGAATGAATAAATAAATAATACTGGTGGAACACTATAGCCCCAGGCTCATGCTATATTATATGATTAGCAGATGCAATTAAACTACTCAAAAGCTGTAATTGCAGCCCGGTGCGGCGTGTTCCTAAATTATTCCACTATGACCCCCAACGTCCTCTGAGGTTTAAGGAAATTCATGTTTTCTGCCCCGTGGCTCTAAATGCTCCCCGTCTCTTGGAAATGAATATCCATGTCATATTAACAGACTTCTTATTTAGCAGCCATGCCTGTGCGTTGTACGAGTAGGAGAAAAAGAAAAAGGCTTTTTTTTTTTAATGTATGGCTGAGTCACTCTAGCGCTTTATTTTTAGACTTCACAAAAAGGAGAAGCAAACTTAAGACATGGCATCATTTGATAAAAATCACTTGATGAGTTGCAGCGAGAAAAAAAAAAAAAAGGAATTGTGGTGCCAAGGCAGACTGAGGGGCCCTCTATCTGCAACTCTATCAGATAACAAGCTGAACCAATCACAGAGGAACACAGACGCACACAAAGTGTAGAGGGACAAAGAAGAAAAAAAGAGGGGGGGGGGGGTGGCTAGAGTCAGCTGTAGTATCCACAGGAGTGATCAAGACCAATTCATTAAGGCTGGGTGAAGAAAGGGAGAGGAAACAGGAAAAAAACGGCTCCCCCTTTTAATCTCCGTCTGTCTTTCCTCTTTAACGAGCAGGAGGAGAGACGGGTGGTGTACGTGGGGCGACTGAGGTCCGACTGCACCCGGACAGAGTTGAAGCGTCGCTTTGAAGTCTTTGGCGAGATTGAAGAATGTGCAGTGAACTTGAGGGACGATGGGTAAGGCCCCAGGACAAACTTCTATTCTTTTCTTGTGTGTGTGAGTGTGTGTTTGTGTGTGTGTGTGTGTGTGTGTGTGTGTGTGTGTGTGTGCATCTATATGTAAGTCTGGATGTAGGGCAGAGGGATAGGAGGCTTGAACTTTAACAAAACAAAAAAGAAAAGTGTTGAAGGTCTAAAACAAAGACAGAGTTTGTGCAGTCTAAGAGCATCTCCTGATCCATCTACAGCGCCCTAAAGATACACTTTTATTGATTCTCTTTTGCATATAAATAGCGTGATCGCCACCGAAGACAAGGGCCCTGTGTGTGCTTATTGTTTGTTGCCCCCACAGCATCGTTCTGACGTATGGTTTTTCTATTCCTGAACAGGGACAATTTTGGCTTCATCACGTACCGCTACACTTGTGACGCCTTTGCCGCCCTTGAGAACGGACACACCTTACGCAGGTCAAACGAGCCTCAGTTCGAGCTGTGTTTCGGCGGGCAGAAGCAGTTCTGCAAATCACATTACACAGACTTAGGTGAGTGTTTTTTTTTTTTTGTGTGTGTATTTTCCATCAGTCCCCCGCTGTCATCCGGCGTGTTTTGCATTTTTTGGGAATTACTTCCAGTGAAACAAGACGGGAAAATTAGCCTGAAAAGAAGACTGGAGCGATGCTTTAAGAGCAAAAGTGACCCAGCTCTTGTCCAGCAAGCATTAAAGACTGATCAGAGCACAAAGATAATCCATAATAAATCCAGTTTTGTAGCTGAGGCACCTTTAAGAAAACAAGGCAAAGTCCAGACTCTTTAACACCTGCTGCATGCTTTTACTTTGTCCACATGAAATGCAACACATCGGGCAGAAAGATAGCTCTTCAAAGCATGCGCGCAGCTGTGTGCAAGGCGTGTTTTCACCCGCTTCTGGATGTACAGTATGTGCGTGGGTGTGGGAATCACCTTTAAGAGCATGAAGAGGAGGGGAGGGGAGGGGTAAAAGATGAAATTACAAGAGACAGAAGAAGACGCGGTGAAGGAAAGAGATGAGGTGAGGAAGAGGAAGGTGGGAGCAAGGTTAAGTCCCAGCAATCTCTCCCTCCCTCCAGAGCCAGCCTCCATCTGTTGCCAGCTGTTGCCGCTCCTTTACATAGAGGAAGGGGCCACTGTGAAAGCAGGCACACTCGCCGTTACTCGCTGCCTTTGTTGGGAGCCAGAGGGTTTAGCCAGAATGCAGCGTAGGGGGGGAAAATCATCCAACATAAGTGATTCCTCGGAGTAAACATGCATGTGCGTACATAGCTGCTATATTGATCAGGAACGTATATCACAGACAGAAACCTGCACACAAATGGATGCAGCCCAGGGTTGAATGACGCGTATGATAAATAATGCAGGATATCAATGAAATCCAGGCTTTTTTTTCTCTGGCAGGATGCCCCACTTCTGACATATGAAGAAAGAAGCTGCTTTCTTGTCTCCTGAGAGAACTTCTTCCTAGGTGTAGATAACTGAGTAGCCATAGTGAAGCTAAAGCTAAAGAAGCCTCCATGATGTTAAATCCCGCGCCCCCCCCCCCCCCCCCCCCTCGATATCATGGAGACATATACGGAAAATATCGACCCTTGACATGTATTTACCACTAAGAAGTGAGGTCAGGAATGTATAATACACAGCAGCAAGAGGGTCAACGGGTCACCGCAAAGAAAAAGAGCACTTTCCTCAATAAATGAAGCGGTTACTATACATTGCCAAAGCACATGCTCGGAGCCATCGGCTTTTAAAGAGACGGCATGATGAGAAATTGACACACAGAAACAGTTGCTAATCCCAAAGCCTTGAGGACACACATTATGTTGGGATTGACTAATCAGTCCACTGAAATGGAAAGGGGCCTTCATTTCGACCGCCTCTTTGTCAGGAGTGGGCTATTTTTGGTCGTCCCCACACTGATAGCACAGGATAAAGAGATTGAAAGGGAATAGTTTCCCCCTTCGTCTTTTCAATCTTACAGGCCCTCGCTTCCTTTTTTTTTTTTTTGTTTTTTTCGGAGACACTGTCCATTAGTTTAAAGTAGAGCACCGGGGGTATTTTTCATCCCTCAAGGTGCGCTGTGTGACACAATCCAGCCCGTGGCCACTGCATTAGATCACGACCGGCGTCTTCCAGCTGCCATGGTCACTCCCATTTCTCAAAGCTCTCACCGTGTGCTGCTGGCCCCTTTGGGGGAGGGGGAGGGGGGGGGGGGGGGGGGGGGGGGGGGGGGCATTTGTGAAGCTGTCTGTTGGCAGAGATAAGATGCTCTTTATGTATTATCAGTTGATCAGGAAGAAGAGACATATGAGGGATGGAATGACAGATTTATATGCTCTCATGACTGTTGTTTTTCCTTTTCTGACTATTTGAATCTTTGGTTGAAGTTATTAGGTTACTATCTAACAGACTTTATTTTCCACCATGGATTAAATGTGTCTTAGGGTTCTATGAAAAAAAACGCAAATGTACATACATGTAGAAGTAAAGAGAATAGGACACCCCATTAGAGCCCATTCATACACAAGATCGTAAATGGGCTTTTGGGAGCAAATTAGTTTTTCCATAAGTAGTTATTCTTTTGAAGTTAGTGTAGTGTACTTAAAGATATGTAGCCAAAATATGCAACAGATTTTCTTCCTCACCATTATGCAGTTTGGAAACTTTAAATCTCAACTGCATATTAAAGGAACTTTCACTTTGTGTTGATTTTGGCGCCACCTGTGGACAAAGCCTCGGCTCGTATTGCTTTGCTTATTTGGTCCTGTAAATGTGTAAGAAGTGTGTAATGAACACGTCACAGTCAAATGTGTCACTCAGCGGGGAAAGGTGTTTCTGCTGCATGCAGGTAAATCGCTGCGTCTGACACCTACCCTGCGGCAGCTTCTCCATGCATTAAAAATCACAATACAGAAATAGCCAATCTTGATGCTGATGGTCTCGTTTGGTTTTGTAGCTCAGAAAGAAGCATCCATATTCATTTCAGTCTGTTTTAAAACCAGCTAAAAGTCATCACAGGAGCTTTAACTGTAAGATAAACATTTGACTGTGAAATAATGATGTAAAGACGGAATATTCTGGAAGTTTCCAACGCTATTTTTTCCCCCCACAATATGAAGCTGCTGTATTATCTTCATTTTCAATGGAATACCTCTTTAACACTGAACTCCTCCTTTCTCGTCTCTTTCAGACTCCCACTCAGACGACTTTGATCCAGCCTCCACAAAAAGCAAGTATGACTCCATGGATTTTGACAGCTTGCTGAGGGAGGCCCAGCGCAGCCTGAGAAGGTAACCAGTTCAGTGGCACCTGCTGTCACAAAGAGGGACTTCTGATACCTCACTGTTTGTTTCTCGCTCCTTTGACGACGAGACTACCACAAGTTTTACACTCTATGTCATAGAGTATAGAAGAATAAGTCTATAGACCTATATCAATATAAATGAATATATCAAAAATAAAGTTTACATGAACATAGCTGCTGGAGAGACGGGAAGAGACAATGCATTGTGGGAAAAGCCAGTGAACCCTCAGAACCTGGTGCACAGGTTTACTGCTGTACAACCATCAATGAAAGAAGAAAAAGATGAACTTTCGTGACTTTTTTTGTTGTCTCCAAGCACTACAATACCCACAATTCTTTGGGAGTGACGACATGCAGCTTGTTCAGCCAGATTTCGTTCTTTTGCTCTTTTTGATTCTTCTTTTTTTCTTTGAAAATCTGGTGTTTGGATCTAGTGTTACATTACAAACCAGAGTATAGGGAATTGTATCTTGGAGGTCAACTTCTCCAGGTAACATTGTTGTCTACATTTTAAAGAGAAATGCAGCTGTGTATTTACTAATACTATAAAAAGGAATATTTTTATTTTATGTACATATCGGATAAAGTTCTTTATTTGTTACAGCTATGCACTGTAAAATGCAGCCTTTTTTTAAAATGAAGAGAAAATTTCTTAATTCAGAATGTCGCTCTGTAGTACTTACAATACTGTCAAACATATTGTACACCTACACGATGTTTAGGAGACATGACATGATTGTAAAAAAGAGAAAAAAATAAGCGTCCTATTGCTCATTTTGAGGGAGCATGTGAACAAAACGTCCTTTTTTAAGTTATTTTGTTGGGGAAAAAAACAGTCTACCATGTATAGTTTTATCTGTTTATAAAGTTTTTCTCAATCAGTGTTTTTGCTTATACAACCAGTGTAAATGCATTTTTAATGTGTTTTTCATGATTGTAAAAAAAAGGTACCCCATTTTTTATTAATTCTTTCTGAAGCAATCAGTATATATATGTAGATGTGTATCTATACATATATATAAACTCAGTTTGATTTTATTGCTTTATATGATTACTGAAAGAAACGACTGCATTCAACTCTTTTCAATCAGAACAAACACATATTTATCTATTTATTTTAATATTTGAATCAAGACTATTTATGGGCTCCATTCAACATGGCGTACCTCATGAAATGTATTTTTCTGTTCATGTCGTCTTTCGATTTGTGTTATTTAACTCTCAATCACTAGACAGGGTGTACAAAACATGCTTTGGTGGGGATAATAATATTACCTTCTATGCCTTTCCAAAACAATCGAAACATTCAGCTGATCACTCCAGACGTACTCGTTTATTTTTTTAGTCTCCACTATCGTCAGTCACATCCGGTTTTTTCTTTCCACACAGAACATGAAGCAATAAAATGATTTAGCAGGATTTTTTTGATACCACTGTAAACACTTGTTGTCATCGCTCCACTCACGCTTGATTATGTGAATGCCAAACAAAAAGTTTACAATTTCCTTTTCCTGACTTTTTTAAAAGATCTTGTATTTGATGTACAATATAAATATATATACAATGATGATACTACTAATATTATTCACAATAATTACAAGATGATTAATTACAATAACAATGATAATAATATAAATGAAAGAAAAATATATAAAAAGCAATAAATTATTTTTCAGAGTTGTATTTTAGCTCCTATTGTTGTGTGGTTTTTGGACGTGACCCATTACCCAGCCGCTGCTAGCTAGCTAGCTAGTGTGGATGACTCCATTCCAGTATGTTGGTATTACATCATTGTGACATCACCGTGTGCGGTTAAGAAAAAACAAACACTAGATTGTCCTCGCTCTCACTTCCTGGTCTTCCCTTTAAGATGTAATTGAGTCTATGTGATTGTAATGCACGCATTACTTTGTGACATCTGTGCAAAAAAACCCTGACTCTTAACTCCACCATGTGTGTAAAATGTGTCGAGTTGAAACTGTGTTGTGTAGATGCATGGCTTGTCCAGGATGACAGTCGGTACCGTATATTCCACTCTGGATATCTGCCTCTCAGCTGTCTTTACTGGCAGATTTTAAATGACATTCTATAAGCCTAGAGAAAACTACTCAACAATGTAGCGCATGCCGCACCAATCTCCATCACATACCCCCCCCCCCCCTCCCCCCCACACACACACACACCCCACACCCACCCCACACCCACCACTCACAGTCCAGATATCACAGCCGCCGCCGCTGCTACATGACATAAAAGGTAACCTTGCGGTTTCTGGTTCAATTAATATCCCGTTTCTAGCGTGCGCCAAGTAATGAGAGAACCAGCTTCCATCACAGGAAGGGTGAACAAAAAAAAAAAAAACCTTTTGTATGAAAGCTTTTGCTGATCACAGCCTTCCTTTCATGGAGTTTGACAAGAAAACGGTTAATTTTTATGATGCAAAGAGACAAAAATTGGTGGAGGGAAGGATGAAAAAAACCCTTTACCTGTGTTTTGAGACATTGTTTCACTTTTTTGCTGTCTGTATAGCGTATGGGTAATGGTGTCGTGTCCCATTTGATAGATGTGGCTTTAATCATTGTAACAAAAAAAATGCTTTGTAAATTGCCTAGAGTAGCAATATATTATAAACACCTTATGGTTCAAATTTCAACTGTGGCGGACTTTTTAATAATGTGACCTACTATGGAGGACTTTGCCACTGCTTAAACGTTTGTTGGGTAATCATGTTTCTTTTGGAAGGACAATATGTACGTTTGAATGTATGTGTGGGTTTGTGATTTTAGGGAAAGTGTGTGTGTGTGTGTGTGTATGTGGGGAAGGGGGGGGCCACTGTGGGTTGTTACCTGTTTGTGTCCTATCCACGTTGCCTTCTGCGAAGTCCTTACCAATGCCTTTGTGGTTCTACCTATTGTACGACTTTCTTGTGAATTTTATTTTTTATGTGCAATTCTCATCAGCCTCACCATGCCAATAAAGGGAAATGTGTTTGAAAAAAAAAAAAAAAATCCTCCTTTCTTTCTCTATTGTCTTCCTTTCTCGGTTGTACCACTTTCAGTCGGCGCTGAGGAATGATTATGATCTGCTATCAAAGGAACAACCTTCAAGTTTTTTTTTTTTAAAGAAAATGATTTCAAAAGTCCCGAAAACAATGCACGCTGCAAATGTGGATTGCAAAATACCCCCTCCCCCCCTTCCTGCGCTTATAAATCAAAGTGTTGAATGAAAGCTGACTGAAGTGACACGAGGCCATCCTCAGCACATCTGTCTCCCTCTGAAGTTTCTCCCCTAATAAAGAATCTCAGCTTAATTCAGAGCAACATCCCTCTTTGATATTCATATCACCTGGGAGAGAACACTACAGTCTTTGTCTGTGTCCACAACTTGACTCCACACCATGCGTCTGCGAGTTAATTAAAAAGTTGGGGGGAACAATTTCATTAACACGATAGAGAGAGCTATAGTAAGTTGATGGTGCGCTTGATATTCAATAGGGCTTCATTATGGCTCTAACACCCCCTCTCCTCTCCTCCTCTTTCTTTTCTTTTTCTTTCTTTTAACACACATCTTCGCCTGGGAGCTGGGATCACACCGGGAGCTTCCACCATGTCCTTTTTTTAAGAGAAATATGGGAAGAATGTGCATTAAACTTTAAGGTTGGGGGTCTGATTGTGTTTTTTATTAAGGCCGCTGTTTAGCCCCGGAGAAGAGAGCGCGGCCGCCTTTCATTTCGACTTGGCTGCCGCATTACAGCGGGAGGTCTCCTTCTGCTTGCCCTTTCCACAGAATGAAACTGTCCCTGGAAATCTCCCCCGCGCTCCCTGTCGCCTTTTTTTTTTTTCCTTCTCTCTTTCTCCCACCTCTCTCTTTCCATCACGATAGGATGGCTTTTTTATCTGTTATGTGTCTTTTTTATTATTAACCACTAGATAAGCAGCTATCTCGACTCCAGTTGGAGGTAAGTGGTAGCCTTGGAGATAATGGGGTTTGATGGGGCTGCGGCTCTCTGTGGGACAAACACTGAGATGTTGCTGCTGAGTTGTCTGAGCTCTGTATTTTATTTGGCATCGAGCTGTGGCTGCTGTCTCAGAATCCTGAAAGTGGCACTCACTACTCCTTTGTTTTCAGACGTGTGACATGCATGTGTAAATGGCTCGTATGTTGGTGGCCGAGCTGTAAAACCTTTGCCCAATATGGCAGCTCTTTTATGAGGATCCCATCCCTCGCATGTAAGCAGGCCGCTGTGTGGGAAAAAAGCACTCTTGGATAATAAGATTAGACTACCTGAGACTGGTTAATTAAAGCCTGTGGGGTGGAACATGAGCTATCCAACCAGTAATTTACCATCAAGAACACTTTTTTTTAATTGTCAGCCTAGCACTAGCTACATCAGGAGCACACATTTCACTTCTTTATCAATGGAGACAGGTGACTCTGAAGCAACAGCCTTTCTCTTTGTTCAAACCACAATAATTCAAGTCAACACTGTTGATCTCCGAAATACAAGGCTGGCAGGAAAATAAAAAACAAGATTGTAGTGAACCAGAAGACCTAAGATTAGTCTTAATCCCCCAAACTCCTCTGCACTTTCTTCCCTTTGACCCTCGTGTAGCTGTTCATTTTTAAAGTTTAAGTCAAGAACGTAATGCTAATCTGTTGCCAGGAAGGATTTGACACCCCAAGAGTGTTCAAGCAACGCCAAATCAATAAGACTTCGCCATGTCTAGAAGAAGAAAAATCTAGAAACATCATCATATCATGACGGAGGGGGCTGCGGGGGTAGAAGCCGTTATTCCAGTCAGATTGCATGATGTGCAAACTTTGGGACGGTTGCTTAAGCCACACTGCCCGTGGTGTTCTTTGGCTGTGGTCACGTGAATTCTTTGGCTCACATTAGATCATGAGAAAAAGAGTCACTTCCTGTGGGCCCATCATGTTGAATAAAACTGAGCATTTTGTCTGCCCATCATCAACAGATTAAACCACTGGATGTTGCTTGGATTTCTTCAACCGTTTCTTTGCTAGCCCCCCCCCCCCCCCCCCCCCCCAACAAGCCTTCCATCGTATGCCACCTTATGGGAGGAGATAATGACTTTGCTATTAAAACCGCAATCTCCCCATTCGGCATTCTAGTTTCAGCACTTTCTGCTGTTAAAGAGTAATGAGGAACAGAAGGACAGTATTCTTCTTCCCCCTAAACTATCAACTTTGGGGACTGAATGTATTCTTCGCTAGATAATTAATGGCTACAGACAAATGGTGGTTGATTGAGCGACTCATCCCTCTATTTTCAATCACCATCTGCTGTGTGTTGCTGGCAAAAAACAATGTTAATTACCTCAAGTGTGCCCAAGACGTGGCGTATTAATTAGAACAACAAAAAAGGGAAACCTAAAAGATTCCAGTGTTTTAGTATCTGAGATGATGTGTGTGTGCGTACGTTTAGATTTTGTTGATGGATTAGCATGCAAACGAGATCCAGACGGTAATCATTTGGTTATTTGGCCTTTGGATCAGTTACCAACGTAGCTTTGTAGCTACCTTTACCTGCCTTCTGTGCCTCAAGGCCATGCCAGGCCTTTAAGACGCCTGGGCCAGCCAAATGTGTTTGACACACAAGGGAAGTAGGCAGGAAGCAGAATCTCTACAGTGACAGCCTGCTGATACGGAGCGTTAAAAGCACCGGATTTAGACGTCTTTGGCTCTTTGGATGTGTGCATCACCTGACCAAAAGAGAGGATGTGGTAGCAATCTTAGGGCTGCAGAATTCCCATCCCCACGACCCAAGATTCCACATGTGCAGGTGCTGAGAGTGTATCCTGATAGGCCCGACATCAAGACGTTGTTGCTAACGAGCTGATGTCGAGAGGAACATGATAATGTGTTGATGTGAGCAGCATATCATCAGCTATTATTAAGCAATCATGGAGTAGCATCAATAACAATTAGCTTCATTTCCATGACTGCGGTACTTATTGGGTTCATTTTAAAACACTGACAAATCAAATATGCTTATTTCCCTCACACAAATGGGTCATATACAGTCTGTTACAGAGTGGATTAAGGATATCAAACACAAATTAGCATTGGCTCTAAATAATAAATGACCTCAGATTAAGTATGCTTGGAGGTAAACCCCTCTGAAGTACTCCTTAAGAGCAGTTAGTCTAGACCTGTTTGTTTGCCACCTCTTTCATTGAAGCAATGTCTGAGTTGTGAGCGGTTTAACAGTAGAGTTATATCCTCTTTTAAGATGTTAATATTTTTTAGCAGCCAGATTCAACACTAAAAGCTATTTTAAAAGAGTTCTTTTAAAAGTCCAACGTGTCAACATCATTTTGTATCTAACAAGTTGAGTTTTTGTTGTTTTTTTTTTTTGTATTTTCCACCTCAGGAATGATATCACAACCCTTTAAATTTAGCTCATAACCACTCAAAGGGCTCCCAACCCCCCCTTTGGAAACCACTGCTTCGGAAAGTACAAAGCTTGCTATCTAGTTTTTATTCTTGCTTTTTAAACTGTCCCATACTAGTTGGATCTAGGCTTTATAATGGCTCCATTCAAGCATTCTTGACGAGATGGCTCGGAAAGAAAGAAAAAGCTGAGTGCTCTCTCCATCTCTATGTATTCTCTCTCTTCCACTGTCTCTCTCTTATCTGCTGCTTGTATTTTTTTGCAGAGTGGTCCTGTTGAAACGCAGAGTTGTGTCTAAATCCAGTTCCCAGCTACTTAGCCCCCACCAAACCCACTCACTCTGACACAAGGGCCGGCGAGAGCATCTCTCCCTCTCTCTCTCTCTCTCTCAGACCCCAGCTTGAACCCATGTATCACACAGCAAGCCATCACAATACAGTAGAATGGGCACATGGACAGTTATTGTTTGTTTGCACTATTTATGTCAATGTAGAGTCTGCGGCAAATGGCTCCGTAATGCAATCATTCATCCTCGCCATCCTGCGCTCCCGTCCATTAGGCTAATGATATTCTGTAACCGTCCCAGGTTCCCTGGATGTTGAAATCATGAATGTGAGAAGTAGGAGAAAGTAGGAGGACTGCTGCTTAATTGGAGGATGATGATCTAATTTGAGTGTCTGGAAACATATGCCCTGTAGTGCCCTCGAGCAACATACCGAATTCCCGGCAGCTCCAAAGTGGATGCTGTATAGCTGTTCGAGTGATCCAACCAACATATGGAGTCTAGAAAGGAGACACATGAGATCAATATAGTATCAGAAGAAGTGATGTTGAAGCTCCTTATCCTTATTTTAAAAGTTCAGGTACATTTTCAGTGACATGAATTCTACATTTTAAGACCTAAGTGTCTCTCAAATCAGTCCATCTAAAAAGTAATGACGAGCTCTGCAGCTACATAAGCGATACTGACAGGAGTTTAACATGCTCATCAATGCTAAACTGAGACGCTGACATTTCTCAGGCACTTATAATATTCCCCATCTACATTTAGAGAGTTAGTAATGCAACATTAAAGTTAAAGCTAAAGCCTAACATACTCATAACGATTGTCATGCTGTTGTTGTATTAGTTTAGCACATTTAAGCTTAATGTTGACATTCTCATAGATTATCTGACATGCTAATGTTTCTCAATATATTCAATAGATCTCAGTTTAGGGCAGTACCATGGCAACGTTTAAGCTAAATACTAACATGATGATGAATACTATACAGGTATGCAGATGTTTCTCAGGTTTACATTCACAAAATGTACCTTATTAGTTTAACCTACTAGCAGGGGAACACTAGGTCAGATGCTAAGCTGCATTCTTTGTGTGTTTAATATTTAGTGTAATCCTCATCTTAGTTTAGCATGATGGTGTACAAACATTTGGTTCTTAGCACTAAGCACAAACTAGAGCTTCCACAATCTATTTAGTTAGTAATATGATGAATAATGTAAGAGGTTGCTATGGTGTTGCTATAAGATCAGTCAATGGACCACCTCATTCTTTAGGGTTTATTAACTTTCTAATATAAATAATATTTGCAATATTATCAATTTTTAGCTTAGCGAGTTGTATTGATGTAACATTGGTGATTAGCGTACAGCTGAGTCTATTGCAAATGTCAATCTTTTTTTAGCATTCTGATGTGAAGTATAAAACAGTATTACATTTTTGATCTTATTGGCACTCGGATTTATCATCTAGTAGCCATGAATGTCTGTATGCGCATCCGTTCCCATGTATTTATTAGATAGCTGAGTTATTTCACAAGGTATGAGAAAACAAAGAATGGCACTAGAGGATAGGTCAAGGGACCACCTAAGGGTGCACTCATACTAGGCAATCCTTACCGTCCTCTAGCACTTTTGACCTCCAAAGTCCAGTCTGTTTGACTGGTGGGATTGCTCTGTACCTTGCTCAAGCACGGTGCACTTCCTTGGCCCTGGCCGCGGTTTGAAGGGGTGGGGTTCTGCAAAGTACAGTTATTAATGCGCGAGTGCAAGCACAGAGCCACAAAGTGGACATGACATAATCAATCCCCGCCTTGCATAATAAAGAAATCCAGATTTGTAAGAGAGCCGTCTCTGAATAAAACAACAAAGTCTGTAAAGTTGCAGTCGTGTTCTCTGTGTTTGTTAGACTAAACTAGTGAAAATTCACTTTCATACTTTCTTTGGCAGCTATTTCAAAGATACCGTACCAGGATTCATCATCTCGAGCACCATGGAGATGATGCGACAGTTCTGTTCAAACCAAAGTGGTTGACCAAGCAAGCAACCAAATGACGTTGCCATCCATAAAGCCTTACACTAGCAAATACTAATATCCACAGTAAATATTGTATTCTGCCATATTTACTTGTCAAAGTTTCAAGTGGTATTAAGTAGATCAAGTTTCCATGGCTGACTACAAACTGTTAATACAAAATAAAATGACAGCAGAGTGCCAGCTCCATTTGATTTTAAGTGTGCAGATTCTCTGCTCTGATACATAAATAGCATGAAATCAAGGCGGTGTTCTGTCAAATTAAAGACTAATTACCACCTTGTATCCTTTTAATCCTTATTTTGTGAGCATCATTACAGCTCAAATGCCAGTGCTATCCAAAAGCATTACAGAAATGTTCTGTAAAGGAACCTCCCTCTGTTTGGACTGTCAAAAATCTCAGCCCAAACTGTCCAGACTGGAGTGCATTAAAATGCACGGACAGTCAAGCTTTAATTACCGGGAAAAAATACCCCATGCCTTAATCCACATGGTAATAACGCAATTAAAGTGGTGTTTCTTGGACTTGGTAATCTTCTGTGACAAGGCTTACAATTCAATTAACCCCATTTTAACACTTTGTTTCAACTTCCTGTGAGGCTAATTTGCTTTAAACTTACTTCAGTTGCTATAATTATGCCGTAAGAAAAGTCCAATTTGTGAATTATCAGTTGTTTATGTCAGCGAGGCGCTGATTTTCAGTGGACGCGATGTGCTCTTATCCAGCAGGATGCCTGACAGGGAATTTCTTTAGTCTGGCTTCTAACAGAATGATAGCTTTGTCACTCTCCATAATGGTTGAACTGGCTTTCTGGTCTGGTCTGATCCTTCAGACTTGCTGCACACTATATGTACAATACAGAAACAATGCTAAACCCTCTCTACTTTAGGAGTGAAACATTTCTGGCTTCAGAATATTCTCTTATTCTTTATTTGTGTGCGATTTCTCTGCTTTGTAAAGTAAGTTGCGTCCATGATGAGAGTTACAGCCCGATACAATTTCCGATAATCTCATAGTACAACTGAAGCTGCACTCCTTCTGACACCTACCAAAGCCAGGCGCGGATCTAACCCATTTAATCACTCCTTTCTTGTTCTCTTTCTAAGCTCATGCTGGCTGTGACATATTGAGCCGGCAAACTTTCCATGTTCTCCCAGAGAAGGTCATTGGGCCAGGCCCAATCTAGCCTCTGAAACTGAGCCAAGATTTCCACTGCTGTCGTTCAGATTAGTATTAGACGTGAGCGCCTTTCCTAAGCAAATCAGACAGTGTGAAGGACAGAACCGTTCTTCCATTCAAGCACGCCTGCTTCTTGTTAAAGAGAGACAGGGCAATAAGTTGTAGGACAAAGGGAAGTTTGTGGGAAGTCTTCACAATTCATGAATGCTTATTTCTAACTGTGTCATGTAAGGTGAGGAACAACTGTGCTACACTGACTAGAACTGCAGCTGCAGGGAAAGCTGCAGTAAGCAGGCAGGATTCTTAGAGTTATGACTCATTTGCATTTCAAATACAGTTTTTACCGTGTATATCTGCTCATATGCTAGTTCTAAGAAGTGCATTTCAAAGCTTTCACTTGCTCCAGCAATATGCAGGACTGATTCTGGGTGACACCAGTGCAGTCAGGCACACAGTGTGTTGAATGCAGACACATGATACATGTGCAACAGGATCTAAAATTCACTGCTAAAGGACAACAGGACACAGCGTACAGCGCAAATATGTGAGGGCAGCACACTAAACCTGCGTTGTGGATTTGACACCGTTAGGAAAGAAAATAAAAAAGACGGGCCATACTGTAATTCAAGAGTTTTGTCTCGAGCATGAACAAATCTGGCGAGGGAATTGGTATCGATTCAGCTCCGTAGCACTTGGAAGGACAAACTTGCACCTGGACTCAATCAACGTTGATTGGAGAGTGGCAAGATGCCCACAAGCACAAGGCGCAGCTGATAGGACACACAAAGCACTGCTGCACAGGAGGAGTTCAAAATCAAACTTTCTCACTTGTAAATAAATCTGCTCACTCCATAACTTCACATTTATATTGCAAGTATCCACAAGCATGACAAAGCAAATCTCACACAGTATATGAGATCTAGAAGCCCCCACATGATCAAGAGTTGTAGGTAAATCCTTTAAATATATAAGCAATATGAGAGCCAGGCACTGGTTTCTGAATTTTTGTGGCTCACTTTTTCTTGTCCCTAATTTAAGTCCCTGTTGTTGTTGTTTTTCAGTCTTAATTTGAATGGGTGATTCAACTGAAATGTTCCTCTTTTTTTCCAAAGTTCTCCGCATGTTTGCATTAATGTTTCTTCAGTCTGTGATTTGATGCTAATAAGAGGCTACAAACACATTTTGGTGCAGTGTTTCAGGCTGTTTGTAGCACTTAAAAGTACAATAATATCAAGTTTAAAGATATCTGGAGAAACTGGCAACTAATTCAAGCATGGACTAGTGTTTTTCACAAGATTCTTTCCACATGATGGAGCAGTCGTCTTCCTGTCTTTCTCTTCAAACAGCTTTCAACAGACAGTTATATTCCTTGGTTGTTTGCTCGTCTGCTTGTTGCAGACTCCCGTTATAGATCCCTTGTATACAGACTTGTTGGCATGCCGACCGGATGGCTCAGTTTTGGGATTATGTCAACGCCTTCAGCAGATGCTATTGCATTACATAAAGAGATATGGCATGCTAGAGAGCTTCCACTCACTTGTAATGTGTGCATTCTGGCCACAGGCAACAACTTCACATCCAGTTCTATCACTGACATGGCAACCAAGGATTCTGGGAGCGTTCCCAAAGCTGTGTTGCATCAGTTGTCAAAGGTGTATTCTGCACGCATTACTTGAAGTTGTATTAAGCGATATGTGAGAACTGGGGGGCAGAAAGATTTTGAAACAAACTCTAAGAAACGTACTTTGATAGATATCACCTTATCAGATGCTCAAGGCTAACACGTTAAATAGATGTCTTAAGTGTTCTTATTGCATGTCAAATTTTTGAAACTTTCTGTTCCAAGTTAAAGCTCTGTTATCCATTCTGCGTGCCTGTACTGCAGATTCTACTCACTCTGTGACAGCTAGTGACAGGAGAGCTACTTTCCAAAGCTTCAAAGCAACATTTTATAAAAACAACAGCAACATTGGATTGAAAATAACAGTTCACCTAAGTACAACATGTTCAAACTAATGCACAATATCTAAATAAAAAGGCAGCAATATTTATAGGTTCACAGTTAACAGGTCCATTGATGTTGCTCAATACTAAATGTCTTCATGTACATTTAAAGAGCTAGATGTTGCAGTGATGATCCTTTTTTTGACCATGCTGGCACACATCTTGAAGTGATTCTAGTAGAAACAGTTGGAGACAAGTCGACAATAACTTGATGATGATAAAAAAACTGAAGTCGAGCTTCATAATCTTCATATCAGAGATAAAATTAAGCTGCAATACTGTATTTTCCACGGAACATTTCCTTGAAAGCTGAGTGCCGATGGAGACGTGAACTAGTCACCAATTTCTGCTGTAAAAACTGACTTTTTTTAATGGGTGTGTATGTGACTGCCTGTGCTTCTGCAGCCAGCCTCAAGTGGACACTCGACAAAATGCAGGACTTTCGGCTTCATTTTTCTACACCAGAGGTTGCTGTTTGGTCTGAACGAGCTGCATTGACAATGTGAGTTTGGGTCATGGGCTTAAGGTAAAGTTATCCTCTTGAGTCAATTTGAATCATATACAGTATGCTGTTTGGACAAAGACTTTGATCAATAGTAGTACTCTGACCAAAGTAAGCCTGTTTGGACTTTTAGTGACATGCATTTTGCACCAATATTGCATCAAAATCAGTATCACCTGCTTGAGCTTACCACATTTAAATTGCATTGTTGTAAAAGGTGCTACAGTAGATGTTCTCTAGTGCATTATATTATATATGACACATGTAAGCATTTCGTCCAATAAATATCAATTTCTCCCAGGTCCGATGTCTCAGTGGAGGCCCAGCAGGCTGTGTGACGGCAGAGAGGAACAAGGTGGAGCGGCTATTTTTACCTGAAGCCCAGGAGTGAGCTCAACACAGAAGGTGAGGCGGGAGGAGGGTGGAATTTGGGCAACGTTTGTGAATGTGAATCGAGTAACGTTAATCATCTGGACAGCAGAGACATTAAGTGTGCATGAAGCTCAGTCTCTGGACATTGCATGTACTGTTCGAATACTGACAGAGGGCGCGTGTATGAGAAGAGAAAGAGAATTGCGGGTAAAAAAAAAAAGAAAAAAGAAGAAGAGGAAGGGCATGGTGTATTTCTGTGTGAATTTGGGAGTAAGGGAGGACAGAGTGCGGTGAAAGTGTGTGTGTTTGTGTGTCAGGACAGTTTGCCTGCGCCGTGGTGATATACAGTGCCCTGACTTACTCTTGTAAATGAAGTGCACTTTGCTCAAAGCTACACACCCCCAAAGGAATAGACTGTGTTTTCAAACTCACTTTTCGGGTTGGGAAAACACACTGATGAAAAAGGATGAGGCTACAGCAGCACACTCAGTCTTCGCTGCAGCCCCCCCCACCGTCACACACTAACATCATTACAATTTCAACTCCACTGCCTTCTAACAAAACTCTGCATATTTACAATGTGTGTGTGGATCCGCTATTGTCTTGTTAAAATTTTACAATGGCTGCTGAGCGCCTTCGCATACAGAATGCAATATTGTGGGGGTTAATATGCCCCAGTATAATGCCGGCAGATTTGGAGAGTGCTGATAGGGCACATCTCGCAGTGGAAGCATGTGTGTCGCGCGAAAGCGGAGCGTTCACCCCTGAGAGAGCGAGGGGGCTCACCTTTTGTTATTATTTTCAGACGATTCGCTCTGACCTACTTTGGGAGCAGGGTTTGTTGAGGCACAGAGCACCAATGCAAATAGAATCTGTTGCTTCCCGCCTGTTGGATTTCAAGGATTTCCAGGCACATGATGCACTTGGGGGGAAACAACAACTTTGATGTCAGTATACATGCTGCAGTTTTATTCATATCGTCACCTTTTTATGTTCATCTGGACTCATCGTAATGGTGTGTGTTTTTTTTTTTGTGGCAGTTGTTTTCTTCGACATATTATTGAAGTGTCGGCCTTACATCAGTTGGGATTGTGACAGCAGCCTGCTTGGTTTACCTCTAAAACCTTACATAAAGCTGCTCAGCATTGCAAATGACAGTGATCACACTGTGACTTGAGTGCGACACTCCACCTGCATGACAGGCAGCTGTCACAAATACCTGTCATTCTGTCAGCCGAGAGTCTAGCCACTCACATCACCTCCGATGCGTTTCACAGGGAAGACATTGATACTGTTTCTCTTAAATTCATGTTGTTTTCACCGGCCGTCATGTAGTGCTGCAGAGAGCTGACACAAATACTATTAATATACGTTTTTATTTCCTTTGTTTTAAATAAGTGGTACTGGTGACTTTGATGCTTTCTGTGATTTCAGTCGAGTGATACACAACTAATTGCAATTTCATAATCACAATATGACCATACAAATAAACGCATCACAAAAGACTTCCTGAATGCATTCAATACAAACACATCATTTACATCGTTTGCCATGCATTGCCATTGCAGTCCCAGGTAGGAGTCAGTTACCTTCAGATTAAGGCCACACGTAGGCGGGTATTTTTGAAAACGGTTTTCCTGTGCGTTTTGGCCTTTCATACACAGTGCTGGTGTTAACATTGCTGACTTGACTTGACTGAAGCTTACACACACATATATACAGTTGGTCTCCCACTATGTTGACGAGCAGAGGATCCTAAATGGTTAACTTTGTAAATGAAATGGTCATTGTAGTGACATCGTCTTTGATCAGATGAGATTTTGTACTTCCGCATTGGCTTCATTTTTCATAACCGGAGGTTGCCGCTTGGTGTGGTCTCAATGGTAAAAAAATGTTTTAGGGAATCATTGAACCATTTAGATAAAGGACATTGACAAAACACAAAGGACAGCAGATGGACTTCAAAAACTGTTAATTATCATTTTTATCTAACTTAAATATTTGATGGAATAGGGTACCTCATATCATCATTGCAGTAGTGAACAATAATCACACACCATTTTTTCTCACAACATGGCCCATTTCAGACTCAAGTACAACGTTTTTTTTGCGAACGCAAGAGTAGGAAGAACTTTGAGTTCAAGTGGGTTTGTCTCCACAGTTTGTGTAAGATGAGCTGTTCTGGCTGTAAAAACTGTTTCTATTACCTTTTATATACATGCAAATGGAGTTCTTTTTGAATTAGTGACAGCTCCCACATGTCAAAAAAGCACTTGTACCTTAACAAAATCTTTTATTACACACTGTAAATGTAGACACACGGTTAGCAAGTGGTCATTTTTGGGTAAGAAGGGAGAATCAGAATCCAGAGTGCTGTCGCCGTCCCTGGAGGCGCCAGAGTGCTCTAAATGTGGTGTGGCCTTTGTAGCCGCGTGTGAAATATGATTTCGCGTAGGATGTCATTTGAAGGGGGGGGGACGTTCTGCAGTTATGACAGCCCCCGAGCACTCTCTTACACTGTCTCTGTCTTTTTCCTGCCGCCTCCATATCGCTGCATCTCTCCGCGCTTATCTTATCTCTCCTTCACACATTCTCTCACACCTTTTCCCTCGCTCACTCCTCTCCTCCCAGTGGATCTTTGATTGGGCTGCTTCAGAGCCAGATGTTTCTGTGCGGCGAGGATGAGGAGGGAGAGAGAGAGAGAGAGAGAGAGGGGGGACGGCGATGAAGGGGAGTGGCAGCCAAATGACTTGTAGCTTCAGAGCCACTCACTTTACACACAATATTCTCACTTCCTCTCCAACCACTGGCTGTCTTTACTCCATCCCCCATATTTTGCATATCCTCTATTTTTACAGTATTTTATTTTCTTCCCAAGATCTCGCTCACATTACAAGCTCAAAAACACACCCACATACACAAACTAACTATCTCTACCTCCCCCTTGCCTGTCATGCAATGCAAGCGACCTAGTTCTAAGTTTCTCCAACCATTTGATTTGAATCAGGGAGGAAGCTGTGGCTGTGATTCAGGCCGCATGCTGCACATAAGAGGTGTGATCTCAGGGGCCTGGCCCTGTCAAACCCAAATAATACTCTCTCAAAATCAGATACCCACGCCGGCACAACTGGCCCCTGCAATTGTCTACACTTTAGCTGCAGTGGATTTCTCCCGTAGTGAACTTTTTCACAGCGTCAGGGGATGAATAATTCTATTCTTATAACTGCAAACTGTCTCAAACACAATCTGTGCTTCTTTTTTTTTTTTTATCCCGAATTTCCAAGTTGAAAATGTCAATTTGCTCCGTCCTTTCTCTCCCCTCGACTATAATCAACGACAGCTCCTATTTCTGCAGATTATACAGACATCGGTGTAAAGAGAGGAATAAAAATTGCCGCCATGCTGAGTTTACGCCTGACAAACAACATCCACGCAGAGATCTGACACTGCAATTTGCACTTACACACAGAGGCAAATCCTAGCCTTATTCAGATACATTTCCAGTACAGGCCTATTTTGCAAATCAATCATGCGGCACAAAATAGAGGCGCAGAGACTGATATTTTCCCACTGCCCTGAGTCGGAAAGCAGCAGGAAAAAAAAACAGAGCAGTGGCAGGGTGTTTATGGAGAATATGAATGAAGGTAGCATGCAGCTTTTATGCCTCCTAATAAGCCCCCAAGGCTGGGGAACATTACGACTCTACAGTTTTACAACCACTGATGGTCCGCTCGGAGATGTGCATTGTGTCTGCCCGTGTGTGTGTGTGTGCGTGTGTGTGTGTGTGTGTGCGTGTGTGGGTTAGGGGGTTGGGGGATGGATCCGATGCATAGCTGTCTTCTAAAACGATCCCCATGAATATCTGGCCATGAATCAGTCTGCCAGACATCTTCTAACATGATACTTCTTACAAATGAAATGCTTGATAAGTACATGAACGTGTGTGTGTGTGTGTGTGTGTGTGTGTGTGTGTGTGTGTGTGTGTTCATGTGCGTGTGATCGCTTGTACATACATAAGTGTATGCACGCTTTTGGTCTTCATTACGGCAAATGGAGTGTCATCTGACAGGCATTCCAATGAGCTTCTATGACGGCGTGATGAAATCATTACCCCTCAGTAAAATGTTGCTCACATTAAGAAGACGTCTTGCAGTTTGTGTGTGTGTGTGTGAAGATGTGTGCCCTAATCATGTCACGTCTAAGCGTCGTGTTGCCATTTTGCTGGGTGTGTCGGTGCGGTTGTACAAGGGTGCGTGCTTGGCATGGTGAGGGTGCCGTCCATCAACAAACCAACGAGGGAGAACAGACGCAAGTGCATGAGAGAAGGAGGAGAAGAGATTCTTCTGACACAGGTCTGAGAGGAGGTTTGAAGCCATAACTAGGCGGCTTCACAGGAACTAATGCAAAGTTATTGACATGTGCTTGAACTGTATCTTCAGCTGTAGAAAGTGCTCAGCTGTCAGATTTTAGAGCCGTTTATTTTTCATATCACTTCTGTGAACTGCTAAATGTAGACTTTATTATTCTGAGTGGGATATGTATGATATGTCTCTGCCTCCTAAAATTCACAGACAGTTCAAAGTGTCTCTAGGTGAAGCACTCATGTGCCCAATTCCTCCCTGAAGCGTAATCACTAAACCTTCATGGACCCAACTGTCAATGCGATGCATGAGTTTGTAGTTGGCGGATAAAAAAGCACTCCCATTGGTTAATGGTAAATGGACTTGAGCTTGTATAGCGCTTTTCTAGCATTCTGACAACTCAAAGCGCTTTTTACACCGCATGTCACACCTACCCATTCACACACTGATGGCAGAGGTTGCTATGCAAAGTAACTAATCCCATTCATACACCGCCAATGAAGCAGCGGGAGCAACTTGGGGTTAAGTGTCTTGCCCAAGAAAACATCAGACATGTTGCTGCAGGAGCTGGGGATTGAACCCCCGTCCCTCCGGTTGAGACTCTACCAACTGAGCCACAGCCGCCCCACTAAGAGACTTAAGCCACAATTCAATATGTACTTGTGTTGGGACATTATGATGGAAATGCTGGATCTTGGTTTAAAAATATCAGAAAACCAATGAAGGTGTCAGTGAGAGACAGCCACATGACATCACACACTTTCTCCCAAACTCCAGGATGTGGTCGTTATTTCAACATCATGCCCTCAGCAATGACAACTTCCTGCGAATATACCCAACCTGGAACTATTTGGCATGCACGACATT
Organism: Labrus mixtus; assembly: GCF_963584025.1. Lineage (NCBI taxonomy): Eukaryota > Metazoa > Chordata > Actinopteri > Labriformes > Labridae > Labrus > Labrus mixtus. Next base: position 12,820,908 of record NC_083634.1, on the reverse strand, counting down.
CAAAATGATGACTGATTCCTAACTTTTCCATGCTCTCTTGGCTTTGTGGTCCAAAGGAAGCTGAAAGAAGTATATCCCTGTCATTCACTTATAGTCTAATGTAGCTCTTGTCCTAGAAATACTAAAGCCATGGGATTGTTCAACCATATCATAAACCATTTAATACTAGCAACATTTTTTACACATTTGTTCAGGAGGAAGTGTATTGACAGCATTGTTGTTGGTACACTGACAAAGTAAGCAGACTCGGGAGAAGAAGCAACAAAGCAGCAATACTCCATCCTGGACTTTAAGAAACAGCTTTGTACAGCTAGCACACTTCAAAGATGCTGAATATATTAGTTTTAGGGGCTGTTATTCAAATGTGTCTTTCCCTTTTGGCCCTTCATAAGCATATTAATAGTATTGTGACACACAAATGGCTTCTGGTCATTGAGGCTTAATCGAACAATGACTTGCTGTGTGCCACTGTAAACGGTTTAAGCCTGTACAAAACAACATAGTATTTATATATTCAGAGCTATTGTTTTGTATTGCATTAAAATAAATGCAATTCTACTCTGTTTAGCTTATACATGCTGCAATCTGCCTTTTAATAATACATCTACTACATGACTTTCTTGGGGAAAAAAATAGCTTTGTGTTAGAGTTCCAGTTGTCTTTTTTTTTCTTCACAGTAAATACTTTGATGTCTAAATACTCAAATATGAACCACTTTGAACCTGTGCATTGCCTCTTTAGGGATTCTGGAAGTGAATCTGTTATGTCTGCGTTTTCATTTTTGGTAGTGCTTATTTTCAGTTAGCTTCATTAAAAAGGCAACAATAGATTAACCACACAGAGAGATCAATTTCTCAAAGCATCCATTTAGAGCATTTAGAAAAACGGGAGGGTGTTGATGACGCTGTGTGTGAGTGTGAGTGTGTGTGTGTGTTTGTGAAGAGGAAGTGATTTTAACAGCCCCTGAGTCGGGCTTTCTGGCGGCAGATGACTGTTCAACATAAGAATGGTTCTGCTCGAGGTAGTTCGAAGTCTTTCCTTACCACTGCTTTGCTAAAAGTACTTTTCTCATGATGCATTAATGTTGGGTCTCTGTTTGTATTATAGTTAAGCTTAACGTCTAGACGTGCTCTTTCTGTAAAGTGTCTTGAGATAACATTTGCTTTAAATGTGTGCTATACAAATATAGATTGATCTTATTTACTTTGACTTACTCTAGTACAGGTCTTGAGTCCTGATTTTAAGGCACTGTGACGTGACTTTGGAATCTGATTTGAGCTAGACTGGAGGCGCTGGACTCAGATCATTATTATCTTAATGTTTTTGTACATTTCTTCTTTTAAGCGTTTGAGCAGAGGCTGACATGTGTTCACTGTCATGCACGTTCAGCAACAGTTTGTGTTGTGCTGATTCACAGACTGCAGTCACATCACTCTACGTTTGGCAAACGGCGCCAGAAATTGTAAAATGTTGATACATAACGTGTGGGTAGCAGGTATGTTTGAGTTTATTAGACACCTGCTGTGATCTCACTGCAGGAGAAACGATCAGTCCGTCTCTTCATTAAGAGAAGTGCACATTTAAGCATTTAATGACTTCATTGATAATTAAAATCTCCAGATACGCCAACAGGATCAGTCAGAAACTGATGTTGATAAATGAAATATGATTTCTACATTTCCAGAAGTCGGTGGAGGTTCATGCTGTTAAATAGTTTGGAGTGAAGCTCCATCAGAGCTGTGTTCAAAATGTTATTTTGAACACAGCTTTAATTATGACAGTTTAAAACATGTTTTTTGTTTTGCTAGTGCCAACTTTGGTTGATACTATCATAAGGGCGTTTTAGTCATAAGTACAAATATGTTTACCAACCAGCATCAACGTCTTTCTAAAAACTAGTGGAGTGAATCTTTCAATATCTTACGATCCAATTTCATTTTGATTCATGGGGTCACGTTTCCATTCAAAAATCGATTTTTGATTCAAAAGTGATTCCCAATACATTGTGATGTATGTGATCATAAAGCTAAAACCTTCATTGTTGACGGCGCTGTAGGGGCGCAGGCCTTTTGAAATGAAACAGACGATGGGATCTTGTTATCTTTATTGCTCGTTCACCGCTGGCTGGCAGATCGGTACAGTGATGGTGTGTGCAGTGGTCAGCGGTCGCTGGTAGTTGTGGTTCGCTGTATTCATTTGTAATGTCTCTGAACTTTTACTGAAGCTGACTTATTTAAAAAAGAATTGTGCAACATTGTCTTTTTCTTTGTTTATGTCCGAATGATAAAAGTAAAGGAAAGTGGGCCTTTAAAATGATTGCAGTTAGGAGAAAATATTGACTGATACTACACAACCAGTAAAAAGAAACTTTTTACTGATGATTTCAACTTACACGTTTTAAAGGTTCAGATATATTTAGAAAGATTCTTTAGGAATTCTTGACCAGGAGGCAGATCAATACTGTGCTGCTCTATATATTGTGCCTTGTTAAGAGCATTTGACATGACTCAAGAACTAACTCATTCAAGCGTCACATGGACATTTATTGTGTATATTCACTAATGTACAAACACTCAGAGATAGTCACATTTCCCAGTTAATGCTTCCCAGAACATCTCAGCCGATATAATCGATGGCTTTCTAAAAATATTTAGACTACAAACGATCAATGTGAGAGATCATTCCCATTCTGCTCCAATATGTATACACAAATAGACCATTGATGGTATTGAGTGCCCTCAGGGCTCTATGCTTATGTTGCCTCGCTGTCGAGGTGATGCTGCTGCCGGAGTCGGTGCGTGTAGCCACTAATACTATATCGGGCTCTTCTTTGCTCATGCACACACAGCTTTTTCACAATTCATAATGCAAGGTTGAGCTTGTCTCGCAGAATATAAAACCTCGGGCTTAGAATAATGCCTGTGAAAGGCGGCGCGTGCCCTGTCAGAGACACTTTAGCCTGCTATGTGATTATGTTGGGAGATTTTTCTCTGCAGCATTCTCAATAGAGGATGAATTTCTCTATCTACTCCCCTTGCAAAAACTTTATAACCCAGCTGTTGTCAAGTTGTTTGCATTGGGCTTTCTGGTGAAACCATTTGATCGCTATCTCTCTATTGCTACAGAGGGATGTGAAAGCAGTCTAAAAAGTGTCCAATGTGGTGTGTTGGTGATACAGGAAATTGTCTGACTTTTAGAAAATGTTGCTCTTGTACTTGTTCACTAGGCCCTGTTTGCCATCATCATCATCATCATCATCATCATTATCATCACCAGGGTTTTTCAGGCTGTTTCCAGGTCTTCAAATACTGATGCAGCTTTATGCTCCTTTTTGGTCTGTTACATGTGCACTTGATACCCTTTGGTGTTGATTTAAGAAGCACCTTGATTTAAACTACAAGTCCAATGTAAGAACCAACGGCAGCATTGTTAAGACAGTTAGAGCACCTGGTGGTCTTGGGAGGTGGACCTTTATCCAAGAGAATGGGTTTTGTCTCTACTTTGAATTGAAAAGTCAATGTTGTCTACGTACAACCTGAGTGATGATGATGTGAAAAACGAAATATCAGAAAGGGTCAGAAAAACTAACTACTGACGTTTGTTGAAATGACTAAAATTCCCCATCTGTAGCACTAACACCCTCCGGCTTACGGGACTGCATTACGCCTGATTTGGTTAGCCTCTTTGCTCTCCAATTTATAAGGTTTTAAAAACCCAAGGCCCCCAATAGCGTGAATGGACAATATTCCAGGGTCACACAGAAACCAGAACTCTTTAGACACCGTAGATTAATTTCAGTCCAACAATTCAGACTGTCTATTTCATCTAAACAGGATTCCTTAATTTACTTATTTTGTTTTCCTGTCATTGTTGTGGATCCACCATACTGTGCCTGTGATTTCTCTTCCTTCACTTGGTCGTCCTGTGATGTTCAGGTAGATTAGCTGCTCAATTAGGGATTGTGGGAACAGGTTTGCATCATTATAATCACTCTAAGATGAAAAGCTGTTTTTTTGCTTTAGTGGTTTCCAGCCCTTGAAAAAAAGTGTTGCTTATGGGCTTAATGAGAGCACAGCTAGCGAGCTCAGTGTGGCCATAACATGGACACCATGATGGAAGTTAAGCTTTACATTACCCCAACATTACCCCAGTAATGAAGCCCCGCTGTCAGCTTATCGCTGCAGTAGGACACACTGGCATATTTGTTGTCATTCAGGGTGAACAGTAGAGTTTACCTTGACCTGCTTTTCTGTCTGTTGTTTTATTCTGGGTGTGCTTAATGGCATTTTTCTATAGGCTCCACACATTATGATGTATTTGTCAGAGTTCTTAACTCATTTGTAGAGTTGATTTCATTTCTCAGAAGTGGTTGTATCCACAATGATATCCTACACTAGTTATTAAACATCTATCTTAAAGCCTCGAGATTGGCATTCTGGCAGCCTCCATCTTGTGTCTCTTTTCAAATCAGACCCCACCATATTTGTACCACCGAGTTGACAAATAAAAGATCCAGCAAGTTTGACCTCCGGCTTCTATAAATGTGTTCAAGATGAGCGTTTATATCAAGCACCTTTCATATCCGTAATTCTAAAACGTAAATGTTAGCTCAGAAGTGGCGGAATGCTAATGTTAGCATTCAAAACAAATTGTTTTTGGGTTTTTTTTTTAACTCTTATGGCCTGTTACAGTATGTCTCTAGATTTTAAGCAGCCATGTCTGGGGACTTTATTATCAATCAGGCAGCTTTTAAATGAAAACAGTTGCTCAGATTTACTACGATTACATGACTTAAACGTAAAACATAATGGTAAGAGACAAAAACATTTGAGCATCCCACCATGAGCGTGACATCACGACAAGATCGCCGCCATGGGGAGATGGTCTATTCTATTTCAAGTACAAGTGGAGCTAGATAACTTCTTTCTACAGTTTCACTAGGTGCTGAACTTAAACAGATGCAGAGGTTAGTTTGGCAGCGCTTCTCTGCCCATGTGATGCTCTGGATCAAATCTGAGCAAACTTGACACAGGCCCTTTCTGGAGCTCACAAAGCCCCCGGCAGAGATGCACAGCATTTGAACGAATGTGAGCAGTGGAAATAAACATTCTAAATTCACATAAATCTAAATACTGATGCAGGAGGAGGCTTAGGAGGCGGAATGGAGTTGAATTTTCTGTGGTGAAGGCGCGAGGATGCAGAGCCAGGCACTTTTTTTTTTTTGCACATTAAGTGAGAACTAAATTGTGTAGGCTCTTTGGGCCTCATGGTTGTTTAAGATAGGTCATATGTGATTTAACAGTATATGGAACATGTGACTATAAAACTTCCATGCCTGCCTGAACTGGGACAGGACTCCATTGATCTCCTTCATCTTCATCATCCCACCCTCATCCCCTCTTACAGGATTTGTCCAGCAGTGTTACTCAAATGTGCTCTCATCAGCAGGTTGGGAACTTCAACATCATGTCTGTTGACAGGGAATATATGGAGGCTCTTAGAGCATGGAATTAAGCAGCTCCACTACACTACTTATGACAAGCGCGCAATCAGGGTGCACTGCTCTGGCCGAGCCATCCTTCCCGTGGAGCTCCTCCAGAGAGAAACCTCTTTATTCCTCCATGCCCTCCTGACCTCCTTCTTCCCCCTCTCTACCTCCTAAAGGGAATGCTGCAGTTACTAGGCAACAAGAAGGGGAGGGGCTGGAGGCATTTTAGAGGCCAGTTGGGCTGTGCCCAGTTATTCTGCAAGCTATAGGCATGATATAAAGTCCAGAAAGTCCTGTCTGTAACTTTAAGAGCCTCCGTTGAGGAATAATATAATTCAGTATAATCCCTTTTTAATATTTCCACCATATCGTTAGAAGATAACATTAGTTAAATATTGCTTTAGCGGAGGGTTATCCCAAAGTGTGTGTTATTGTGAGAAAAGCATTAAATAAAAATTATGTTTTGGCACACCCCATTGCTCCATTTGCTTCCCCCATTAAATTCACTCAAATTCATTCATGTAGGACAAGATTTCTAATTGCCGTATTTAATGTGTTAATGATTTAATTATTCTTTTAATTAATTTGTTACGACTAAATGATTGACTGAATCCAAGGGCTCATGGCTTGTCTTTTTGGGGAGGGCGGGGGCACAAGGCTCTGCAGATGACTTCCTGATGCTTTTTCCATATCAGTGACAGAAACACAGAAGAGACAGGGAGTGATGCAACAAAAGCGTGTGTGCGTTTTTCTTAATAGGCTGCATATTTTTCTTTGTAAGATGGAGCCACTCTATTTTCCCTCCCCAATGAGAAATGACTGTGGGCCTAATCTGAAGTAAACAGGCTCTCAAGGCCTCTTGAGGGGGGGCGTTGTGGCTTCTCAAGCGCATCAACCACCCGGGCCTCAGCATCAAAGGGATCGCCATTTTTAATTGAAACGCCTTTTAATGTATAATGTAGTTCATTTATTTAATTTAGATTCGATAGCCACGGAAAAGGAATTGAGCTGGAAAGGTCAGACCAAATATAAGCATTCCACGGCACACCAGCTCTATTAGTTTTTCAAAGAAATCTACCGTCGCAGACGATGAAAATGTGGCGTGAACTTTTTTAGGCAGCAGCAAATTGCCTCAAAGTTTTATTGATGATGGAGTAAAAACCTCAGTCGATGGATAAAGGGGCTGCTGTTCAGTATGCGAGGGATACAGCATACTGTTGAAAGGAGGCTTTTATCTCTCCCCATGCAGCTGAGACACTACATTTTCTTTATATGTGCCATGTGCAGGTTGTCAACAGATGTAAATCATTGTTTTACTGTCAATCCACAACACTTACTGTCCCATTCTTTAGAACTAGAGGAATTGCATGATATTTGGATGTGCTTTCATTACCGTGAATACTGCTGTATATTTTGTGGCAGTGTGAAAAAGTAAAATCTTAAAATGTAGCTTCAGGATGATTGATTATCAAAAACAGTATGAAAAAAGTGATTTACTGTATCTCAGGGGAATATCACAAAGATCTCTTTAAGAAGTCTGAAGGGAATGTCGGCGGCACACGAAGGAATTTTAGCCTAAAATGTTGACATTAGTTGCTGCGGATTGTTAAAATTCAAAGTTAAAATGCATTTTTTCCCCCAAGAGTGACATAAAAAGATCGCTATTGAATTTGTGTCTGTATGTAAACACAGAGCCAAAGTGGGAAGGCATTTAGCCTAGCTTAGCATAATCACTTGGAGCTATGAAAATGAATTGACTGACTTTTCCAAAGGTTAAAATGACACCATACAAAGTTAAATAATTCACATGTCCTGTTCAGTTATTTTTCCTAAAATAGACAGTGATTATATGCAAGTGATTCCCAAAGTGCGGCCCGGGACCCTGAGTTATGACAGGCGGCGCTGGCAAGGCTTAACAAAAACAATGCACATCATTTTTTAACTGACAGCAGAGCATAGCAAATGTTGTGAGAGGACTTTCAGGTAAATGTGAAGCCGAAAAATAATCTACACCAGATGACACAAATTTGGAAATTTCAAATTTGTGTCATCTGTCATCATTTTCTTTTAGCACCAATTTCATTACAAATTTTAGACCAAGACATTTTACAAAAGAGCAGGTAAAATACCTTACTTTGTTATGTTACTAAAGAGCAGGTTTAAATCAATCTTGTCATTGAACTTTTGTCGAGAAAAACACATTAGGCAACTCAAGAACCTTTTTTTCTGTCCTGTTCATGACGTTCATGTTTTTCATGGGGTTTCTTTCAATTCAGTATTCCCAAGTACATGAGAGTCTTTTTGCTTCCACTCAAGAGTTTCTATGTTGGGAAGAAAAGCCTCTTTGCTGTGGGACTGAGGATCTCTAACAAAGCATTACTTGCAGTACAATTACTTGCAAACAACATTGCAACCCAAGCTCACTCAAGTGTGCCTATATTGGCTCTGTATTTCTGTATTTCTTCCACCGTAGTGAGCCTTTCTGCACACTGTAGCTAACTCGCTTGATGGAGAGGCACAGGATGTAATCTGGGATTAATTATGGGAATTCAGTGCACCGCACTGCGCCTCTCCTCTCCTGGCGGCTCTGAGGCATCTGGTGGTGTCCAGGCTAATCTGGATGACAGTGGATTTGGATGGCAGCTGGAGGACACAGGTATCACTTAGTATATGCAGCACCATTCTGAACTCATGAGATTGTTTGTGCATTAAGATTTGTGGGATAATTGTAGCAGGTATTGTATATAAGAGATGTGTGTAATTCTATTTATGGATGTGTGTGTCTTTTTTTTTTTTTTATATGTGGTTTTGTATTCATGCAAACACATTTTAAGTCACACGAGAATGTAGGTGAGTAAGTAGCAAGTGGAAAAGGCTGACAGGAGGCCCACGCAGGCTGTCGAGCCATGGGTGTTTACAGTTAAAATATTTGCCTGTCTAGGGGATCTGAGAAGCGGGAGATAAGGCAGAGACAGGCCCTGTCATGAACAGAACTGTCTGTCTCCCTCCCACCCAAGTCCTCTTTATTAAAAGAACATTGATTTCTCTTAGCCTTTGATAATCCCCCCCACCGGAGTCTAATCAAAACACATCAAATGTTTGCCACCAAGGACAACCACGTCAAAAAAATTCCTCGCTCGCTGGCTGCCTTGTTTTTTTTTCCAGCATTGCTCGACTTCAGTGCGTGTTGATGCGATATCAGGAATAGTGCGAGAAAGTTATTTTGTTTTGTGGGATAGCCTTAAGTGACAGTCAAATCAGCAGTCTTGTATGGAAACTCTTCATTTTTTTCGAAATAATTTGCATCTCTACAAAAACTTTACAAGTCCCGTCATTCCTCAACTGCTGCTTTATGCTTTCTTGTGCGCACATATTTGTCAAAGCATATAAAGTCTTCCTTCCCACTTTCACTGGTTTTATCATTTAACTGCTCTCCCATAGCGATTGTGTGGTCCACATCAAGAGGGTGGGGTGGGGTACATCTGTAGCCCGAGCAGACATCTGGGCTGTCTCCCAGTTGCCGGGTAGGGCCCCTCCTGGGCCCTGCGATGAGCGAAATTATTTTTAATGGATCTTCATAAAACCATCTGTATGAGCGCACCTGCACACTGGAAGCCTATCGACAAAATGATTATGACCGCAGGACCCAGAAATTGCTCTAAAATGTGTAATCATTTTGTTTGCTGTATCCACTGCCTCCCTTCTCTTTCATGTGTCTGTATTCTTTGGGCTCGGTTCAACAAAGTAAGGTTATTTTCCTCCATTCGGGTCTACGGCTGGCACGATTTCCATTTAGATTTGAGGCGCTGCCTTTTAAGGTATACCTGGTCCCTGCTCTGCATTCAGGGATGCTTTATTTAAAATGTCAAACAAATGGGTTGCCTGACCTGGCCAGAGGTGCATTGTCTGCAATAAATTAAGGTTAATTGTGGATGTTAATTTTCGCAGATTGTGCATATGATGAAGTTGATTTCCCATCCAATAATTTGACATCGTTTAGAACAGTGTTGACACTTCTGAAATCATGATGAATTCTCCAATGTTTAGTTAAATATGTGTTAGCCCCGTTGATTGTCTTAACTGTAACTGCTGGAATAGAGGAAAAAAAATCGTTTAGAAAGATTTAAGATTTGCCATCTTCTTAATTTCCTTAATCCAAATCGCACATCAGTCAACCGTCATGCCACTTTTAAAACATAATTTCAAATTCTAGACAGACCCAAGACGATCTTAACTGACAGGTTCAACTGTCTCTACCTGCCATTCCCCTGTTACTTCTCATCAAATGTGATTTGTATGAAGATATAGCTGATGTTTTATTTATTTATGCCCTCCTGCGAGGCCACCTGCAGGTACCCTCTGGGTGTCATGATTTATACACACCGTACAAAAAAAACAACAACAAAAAAGCCACCGTCCTTGCACCTGCTGGCGTATCCTTTAATGAAATTCAATGAGATGAAATTTAGCACAACCTCTATTGGGGCTGGACACATCATTTTTGAAGTGCTTCATTACAGCAGCGGTGGTGGCCTGTGGGATATCTTCATTTGGAATGTGGCAGGCCACATTCATCAATATGAGATGAAGAACCAAAGGCAACGCTTCTGCCGCAACTCTGGTAACTTTTAGGTGTCCCAGTTGCCCCTGAAGTTCTGCATCTCATGAAGACAGAACTGAATGTCAGAAACTGTATTTCATAGTGAACAAAATAAAACGTTTTAAACACCATCGATGACACAGAATCAGTAAAATCCATAGAAGCATTTACTGCTGTGAGTTAAAAACAATATTTTTCAGTTACAGCTGTGTGCGCTGACTCTCATGGGTCTCTCTTAGATATCTCGTTGATGTTAGTGCGCTCACACTTGTGTCAGATCTTTGGATGCCCCGGCAGATTATTATTCTTTAGAGCCAGATGTTCCTCCGATTGAATGATGAGGAAAGAGTAGGTAGCCAAATAATGAGGTTCCCAGTGTCAGTGTAGCTCCTCTCTGCTGCCGTGTCACTCACTTTACTCTTTAGTTTGCACACTCTTCTACAAATTTCTTCTGTTTCTGTAACTCCACTGTGCTTCTTATCTTGCAGATTTATCTGTTTTCTCTCTCCTCTGTTTTCCTGCATACTCTCTCTCTCTCTCTCTCTCCATCTTCATCCACTCAAGAGTGTCTCTCTCCCCCCCTCCCCCCTCCCTCCTCTTACTATTACTGATGTGGAGGCAGATGCTCCGGGCCCCCAGAAGGAGTACGTCTCTGATATAAAAAGGCCTAATGAATGGGAGCCGCCTGTTTGTGTGCCCGCCGCCAAGTAGTGCAGCTGCACAAGCGCTGGATGCCACAAACAAAAGCCTCTCCCCTCTGCAACACCCCCCCACCCCCCCCCCACCCCCAAATCGTCTGCAAACGCCAGGATGTTGCACGTGTGCGGCCTCAGATTGAGGCAAATGAGTTAATCCATAACAAGACCTAACACAAAAACAAACAAGTGAACTTTACTCATTTATAACTCCGGTCCAAAGGGCCGTGTCCCAACATAAAGGTGAAGTTATTGATGAGAGAAGGCCGCTGCATTATTTCCACAACCTGGGTGTCTGTAGCCTCATGCTGGGTTTGTGTCTCTGTGCTGAATTATTTTACCTTTCCCCACCTGTGTATGGTAGCTTATTTCGGGTAATTACTCCTAATGAATTTGTGTATCCTTATTGTCCTCTAGAGCACTGAAGAGTGGTCTCCTGTCAGGCAGTGAAAAAAATAATCCAAAAGCTATTTTGTCAGTCTTTAATCAATCTCTCAGGTTTTGATTGATGTCTGTCTGGCCTGCCTTTTCTCTTTTTTGTCCGTAGCAAGGGAAGTATTGTTTTTTCCCCCCTTTGTTTATTCCATTATCTTAAAGCTTTGTTGGGGGTGTAATGGAAGCTTAGAGGAACAGGTGATGGGGCTAATTAGTCATTAGCGAAGAGATTAGGGTCCCAAATGACAAGTGCATGCTTTACAAGGTCATAATTTGATTAAAGTCGCTGCCAGTTGATGGGAGAAGCTACACTGAGATGATTAACTTGTCCCCCCATTCGTCTGTCTATTCCTGTCCACATGCCACGAGGATGATCTCAAATATTTTCATACATATATAGAAGAGTGTGCATGTTTGTCTGTTCATGTGTGACAGGCTGACCCACCATAGACTGGGCTCTGGGCTTTTGTCTCACTTCATTGTCTTGGTCCCTCCTTATTGGAGGTCAACATTTTCGCAGTCAAACACCAGTTGATCCTAGTTTACAAGATTTTCCTTCTCATACTGTAGTATGCTATGGAAGCCCAAAGTGGACAGCACAACAAACATAGATAGAACATGTAAATATGATCTCATTCTCACAAGAGAACAAGCTTTGTTATCTCAAGATAATGATTTAAATTAATCTGTTTTCAATCGTAACATTTGTATCCTGAAATAACAAGAAAAATGGGTCGAGATTTGAAAACAACTCAAACTTGTCATCTTACAGAGCAGTGTGGTTTTTTCGAGATTACGAGATAAATGGAAAATGGGCATTGGAAATAAATAAAAAAAAGAATTAATAAAATTTCTGGATGCATTTCAGCTAAGCGCTTTTGGTATCCAGCACAATAAAAGCAAAATTCAGAGCCATACTGGAAAAAAATAGTTGTTTATATTGCCACTGTTGTAGCACCAGTGCTTGTAATAGCCTTGATCTGCGACCATAGCTGCTAAGAAAAACACATGATTCATTAAAAAAAGAAGGAACAATTTGAATTCATTAAGCTTTCAGTGAAATAAATGCACAAAATTAAATATTTCAGCTTTAGAGCGAAAGTTGTTGGGTTTTATTGCAGAGTTTGAGAGCAAGTTTGTGAAGGCTAAAGCCAAAAATCCACACTGTAATGCCTGTCGTCTTTCCATGCAATTTTTGAAAAAAGCAGCGTTGATGGCAGAAAAATCAACAGATTTTGCAGCTTCAACCAGTTTAAGAGAGAGAAACAAAATCAGCAACAAGTGCCGGTGTTTTTTTTAATTATTTATCTCATTTTGAGTGTTCTCTTCCTGAATCTATTGTGTTTTTGTGTGTGGTAAATCTAAAATTCTGTATTTTTACTCCCTGAAAGAGTAATGCTGACATTAGCCTACAAATGGGTTGAAAACATGACAAAATCCTCAAAAGTGACACGCAGACAAATCGTACAGTGTTGCATGATGCGATGCTTCTTGAGGTGCAATGTATAAACAGATAAAGACATCAAGCTACAGTAACTGGATCCACGGTGGGAGCATCTCGAGAGCGAATATGACAAAACTGCAGCTTTTCTAAAGTGACGATATGCGTCACTGCTGGGAAAATAGGACCAGAAATGTGACTGCTTGCGTCAAACTTTCCTCAATGACGTGTTTTGATGATGTCGAAGAGAGGGAAGAAGAGGGTTTTCACTGAAAACACTTGGGTGCTTTGACAGGCGTAATAAGCAGAAACTGTGTGTACCCTTAACAGCCATGCCTTTAATGTATGTTTTTGACATGTGGATGACGCAAACTGCAAATAACTGCAAGTACTGCTGCATGCCGGGGCACACTTGCATGCACGGAAGCAAATGGCTTCTGCATTTGCTCATAAAAGAATATGACATCATCAATTATACTTGGGTCATGGGGTCAGGGCAGCCTTAAGGCACTGTATTCTCCTCTAGAGAGATGCCTTCAATTGGTGTTTTACAGCTCTCAACCACCTAGAAAACGGTCCACTCTGTAGACGAAGATGTTCAACATCTTTTTGTGATTTTTCTCAAAAGGACCAAAACTGTGACACATGTCTGATCGATCGGCTGGTGGACAGACAGTCATAGGGAGTGTTTTCTTTTCCGTGACCCGCTCATCTTTATTTCATGGCAACCAATACTTTCTGAGCTCCGAGCTGTCAAAAGGGTGCATCATGCTCGACTGGCATGTGGTTGAATTTCTAGCACACTAAATTTCCAAGTGTGCGGTTCTTTTGGCTTCTTGCATGCGCCTTGCCCTTCACCTTTCCCCTGTATAACCTTCACTTTCCATTGTTTACTAGATGCTGTTCCTTGTGATCAATTATTGATAGAGGTCAGTAGCAGAGCAAAGTCACCCCATCTCAATTTTTAATGTATAATATAGTACCACAAATGGTGTTTCGTCCACTTTAATGCTTTCCAAGGCAAATACTCCCTTACCGGTCCCATTGGTTCAAGATTCAGTTTATAAATATGTTCCCCCCAGGTCCATTGAAAGCCACACTGCAGCTTCATATGTAGTGAACCAGGCCACCAGTGAATTAGAAAACACACTCAAACCGCCTTCAACAAAAATCGAAGTGAGTCAACATATTTCCACCGTGCATCCTAAGTGGCCTTTTGGAGAAAGTAATAACCTTGAATAATCTTTGGAAAGAATATAAAAAGCAGAAGTGGTGGCTGAGGAGGTGAAAGAAACAAAGGTTGGGTTGGTGAAGTGACTAAGTGTCAAAGAAGCAATGAGTGAGATATTGAGTCCATCTCATTTATGTTTAATACACGCACGGATGAGGAGATGTGAGTTCAGTTTAGGCAGGTCAGTGAGCACTTGAGACAACAAGAAAAAACACAAAAATAAAGTGGTTGTATGTTTTTTTGTTTTTTTTTTGACTGTATGTTTGCATGCGTGTGTGGGTACATGGATTTACATGTTCATCTGTTTTCTCCTCAGTTGGATATCTTTGCACCCCCTTGTCCACATGATGTTGTTCCCATTTGCTATGCGCCTTCTCCCTTCTCCAGCAGCACATGACAGCAGTATATTTTTAGGACTGCACCAGTGAAGGGTCTATATGTCTGTTTTTTTTTTCTGCTTTGCTTTGTCCTCTGGCAGGGCCTCGTTTATTTTGCTGCCCCCTTGGTGAAGATGCAATGGCTCCTTGAGGGTGTTAGTCGCCACAGCTTTAACAAACGAGCGTATCTGGAATGAGCTAAGGGAACGGGGCCACTCGGACAGATGTTGTTTAAGAATGTCAGTTCTCTTCCATGTCCTCCTCTCACATATGAAGACACACGCAAATAAGACATGTTCAAACATTTTATTTACTTAAAGCCAGATAACAAAAAAGTAATCTCATCAGAGAAAAATGTCCTAACAAAGGGGTCACAAAAGTGTGTTTCTAAGCCCATTACTATTTATTGTACATAAATTACCTTGGAAGAGGACCTACATTTTTTATTTTAATTTATGTCAGATACTTTATCACAAAAAAAATCTAAATTATAGCAAAAGATCTATTTGTCACACTCACTGAAAACCCATAATCCAAGTATAAAGAATGAGCTGTTATATGTTCATTTCCAAAGTTTAACTGTCAAAAACAAGAAATGTCCTACTTTACTGAAGTGTAAGTTGTCTAGTCTCTCGCAGTGAACTCAGTCTTACCTTTGAAAAGCCTCTCTATGGTGGTATCAGTGTGAAGAGGTCTCCAAGGGGCCTCAGGTCTCCTGTGGCTTTCTGAAGGCAATACCACAATTGCTTATTTTAGACGCAGCTTGCCTCTACAGCACAAAGCGGGGTCACTTTACATGAAGGGCCAAGCCATGAAACTCTATCTGGCACTCATGAAATAAGAATGCAGTGGAGTGAACGGGCGCTCTTTTTGCCTCTTTTTCCCTGAAAGTGGCCTTTCAAAGGGTTAGTGATTGTGCCCTCGAAGAAAGCCCTTGACATGATGCACACAGTAGAGGGGAAGGGTTAAACACAACACAGAGCTCTTAAACAAGGGTCATGATCTTTCAAACATCTCTCTACCGTTATACATGCTTCAATGCAACGTTGACATGCTTGTCTAAGATGCACAGACGAGTAAGGCCTTTCAAATGGATTCTTTTATTGTCTCTAACAAATAGTGTGTTGTGGTTTGTTGACTTGTAGAATACAATCAGGGTAAGCTTGCTTTAATACGCTGGAGACAAGATGTATAGATATTTACTGAGGATGCCAATTGCTAGTTAAAACACTTGCTTTTGTATCATAGTTTAGAAGTTACTTAATCTGTTAAATTGACACTTGATGAGCTCCTTTCTAATCTGCTGCTAAATGCTTCATTAGACAGAAAAGACGGCTCAATGCAAAACAAGCTGCTGAGCATCGCCAATGAAGTAAGAGAATTTGCGTTTGTTATTTGCAACAAAAGCAACATACTGTGTTGACAAAGGTGTAAGCCAACGGCACAAGCTGGATTTGGAACTGCAGAGAAATCTTGTATTGCTCAAAGATTTGGGTCCTTGTGTTGGCGGCGTATACAAAGAGCTGCATTGAAAGATGACAAGAAAATGAAGAAAGAACAACTGAAATAGTTGGACTCTCCCCATTTCAACTGTTCCTCGTGAGAAAATAGAATCGGAAAAAAAAACAACCTCTATTTCTATCTATCGGACCAGCCAAAGGCACATCAACTATTTTCTCTCCTCTCTCCCCATCGTCACTGAAAGCAATCATTTTAGAATTGATTTTCATGGCTCAGAGAGAAATAATGGGAATTCTTTCTAATGTAGAAATGTATGTGTTCCTTTTGGTTAACCAGAATAGACCATATTTCAAGCTTGTCAGTTAGAGGAGTAAAAATACCTCTCATTTTTGCTCAACTTTTTCTCTTCTCTTATTCCCGCTGCCTAACGTGACAACTCGTCATCTCTAAAAAATCAATCACATAATTCTATATTTTTCAGACTTCTGAAATGATGGAAGAAGTTTGGGTCTTTTGACACCATCGGCCCGCATTTGTCTGTTTTGAAGAGAAAACGGCATGCCAACCAGTAAATCATTCTTCAGCAGTGGCAACAGGGAGGGGGGATGACAATCGCCTTAACATGCCCCAGTTAGCACTCACCAAGTACATTCTCATTCATCCTGAAGTGAAATCTACATGTCCATCAATTGCACTCACTTCCAGTTTGAAAAGCTCACTTTCACATGCCCTCTTCCATTCTCCAGCAATTGAATGGCCCCTTTTCACCCTCTTCAGCTCACAAATTCAGAGTCAGTCCAAAAGCAGCAGCTCCTCTCCCCTGGATGAGCCCAAATCCATTTACCTAGGGTTTATCCATCAGCAGCTGTCGGGCGCGTAACACCCTGCCCAGGTGCCATTACTGTACCATTACATACCAGATTCCCCCAGTTTATTACCACTATAGGAGCGTGTCAGCTATTATTAATGATAGCTCAACCCCTGCCGATGAAAGAGACTATTGATTGACAGAGGAGGTGAGGAGGTTGAGGATTGCCCAGACATTACCTGTATTTTTTTTTCTGTATTTTAAGATACTGTAGCTCTTCAGCTGCGTTCTGCAAACTGGGACAAAGTGTACTCTCTAACATACTCAGTTTGCTGCTATTTCAAAAGTAGATTTACAGCTGAGATTCAGGTCAGCAGCATCCAACACACGGCTTTTTGCATCTCTGGAATCCAAGATGGCACAAATGGGAAAGCAGGTTTGAAAAGCAGGTCTAATTGAAGCATTTCAGTGGTGAATTTGAACAGATTCTTACATAAACACAGGGCTTGATGCCAGTCACTTAATCCATTGCTTTAACACTGTACAACCAACTGCTAATTGTCATTTTAGAGGGCCATTCCAGTGATTCAGTATTGATCTTTTATAAACTTGGCAAACTTACAAGAGAAAGATCGAAAGGAGTACAAGTCAAGCCCACAAACCACTGAATCCAACAGTTCCCATCATGCAATTCAATAATGTATTTTCTAGAACATAACTTACAAGAAAATCTCACGTTCATCTCCATGCCTTTGGTTTGTAATTCTGAAAATGTGTACTCACCGAGCTCATATTGTGATCATCAAGGCTATTGATGACAAAGTTTAAAAGGGCTTCAAGTTGTTGTTACCA
The DNA here is from genome assembly GCF_963584025.1 of Labrus mixtus. Lineage (NCBI taxonomy): Eukaryota > Metazoa > Chordata > Actinopteri > Labriformes > Labridae > Labrus > Labrus mixtus. Next base: position 12,803,520 of record NC_083634.1, on the reverse strand, counting down.
TTATCACAGGTGAAGGTCACAGATTTATATACTTTGTTTCAAAGTGGACATAGCCATAGTTACATCATTAGCTATTATGCCATGATTATCTGAACCCATGAAACTTGTACTTTAGTGGTCGCCACCCTGGCTTTTGGAGCCAGAAGTGACCATTTTTGGCTCAAGGGTAGCAGATGGTTGAAGTTTATAGCTGGATAAAGGACGAAGAAAGAATAAGAAAGTGAGATATTGTCAGATATTGGGATATTGTCGGACAGTGGTGAAAAGGTAAGAGACAAAGCAAGAAGAATTGCTTTGCTTTTGCTCCTGCCACAGACGAAGCCATTTGAGGCTTAACTGGAATGATGTAGAAAATGTGGGGATTGTCTCTTTTAATTTATTGTATATGTTTAAACTAGATTGTCCTTACTAAGTTATTGTAACACAATTATTTAAGTGTTCATGACAAAGTTACATTTTGATAACTGGGATAAGCAGGCTTTGAAAAGATAACAAGCCGCAGTGACACTTGCACAATAAACCAAGATGTCAAAATCAATTAGTGTCGGATATGATGTGAGAGGAGGGGAAAAACTCATAAGCCTTTTCATCAGTGCCATGCTTTGTTAAATTATCATCAGGCAGTGTCAGGAGCAATCAGCAAGTGGCCACTCCCGAATCCTGATGGGGAAAAAAAGTCTATTGGTCGTCATGTTGACCAACGGAATATCAATGAGCACTTAACAACCCAAAGTGGATGAAAGAGGAAAAGAGAGTAAATGGCATACAGAGAAGAGCAAAGAATGTACCCAGGAGGTTTCTGTAGAGAGCGTTTGCATTTCCTTCCCTGACAGAGAGGAGAAATGACTGAAAAAGTAAACAGACTTTGTCTCGCAGCAGCGAGGGAAGTTTGGTGACAACCCTGGCCTTTATCTGACAAGCAAAGCCTAAAAAAATCCTTTTTCGATAAGGAATAGAGCTAGTTATTAAATTGTAAAAGCAGGGGGAAAGCATTGCGCTGAGGACAGCAAAGAGCCAAAAGTACCATTTCTCCATTAAAGGGACACAAGATGGAAAATGTGCCATTTCTATCCTCTTGTCTCCATTTTCCTTATTTGCTGTTGTGGAGGATCAATGATAGTGTACAGGCGTAACCTGGCAAGGTTATTTCCTCAGTATTACTGTCTTATCAAGCTGAGTGAAAACTTGTTGGTTCTCTTTGCAAGCTCAGCGAGGCACTGGGCTTATGAATGCTGACGTTTGTGATTGCTCGTCTGTCGAGAGGTCATCTGGCAACACAGGGAACATTTGGTCCTTGAATAGAACATGTCTTTAGCAATCAAAATTGTTGCCAGCAACTCCAAAGGATGCACATCAACTTAGAAAAACACAAAAATATTACTCTGTGATACCACTGCCTTTAAATGTGTCTTTTCAGCAGCCTTTTTTTCTCCACACAGAGAGAACAGTTAGATTAGGCAGCAGCTCTTTTAAACGTAATATGTACAGGCAGTTTCTGTCTCTTTTTGAAAGAGCAGAAACTTTTAAAAATGGTTTTCAAGATGAATTTTATTCAAAGACTTGATTTTGTAGGAAAACAAGTTGCAAATATAGGAATTGCATTGCAGGCATTAAGTTGAATGAAAACACCATTGTAAACCGAGTTTTGAAGTCTCCTTAACTTTATACATTTTTTAACTTTATAACTCTGTTTAAGTGAATTAAAGTGTATGAGGAGTACATTTTGTACATCACTTTTTGCACCATAGGTTGGTCACCTTAGTTTATAAAAGCTAATTCAGATCGAATAGGCAGAACTAAGATACATTTCTGCTCTATAAGCTCAGTTAGAGAGACGCCTGGATAAAAATATAGGACCAAACTTATTTTAAAACCATTTCTCGTTTATTGTTAGAAAGGGAATGCTGACTGCCAAGTGGTACAGGGGGCTTGGTTGCTGTGCTGACATGGAGTGGTACAATCACCCTCCGCTGGGGTTCTGTTTGGGGCTTCCTGTAGAATTACTTAAACATACATCTTTGCCCTGACAGGCTTTTTGTGGTGCCAAAGCCTCATGCAGGAATATGCTGGCGGCCTAATCTGAATTTCAAAACAGAATCAATTATTCATTTATGACTAATGCTGACTAATTGTAGCCCTTTTTTAACTTTCATACAAATTACTATTGAAAGGATGACAAAGGAACACCACTGAACCTCTGTAAGAATCAAGGTGCTACCTAACCATTGATTTCTCTCTGTGAATTTTCTATCACAGATTGATTATTTCATCAAATTACTTGCCGCCCTATCACATAGGACTTTGCTTATGCTTCTTTGTACCTGACAGTAAGCCCTAATTTAAATTGTGCTCAACAGTTGTGTTCATTAGCTGATCCCAAATCTTGACATTTTCTGCAGAAAGAAGAACAGGTGTGTTACTAATGGCCCATCATTCAACAGTTTGCTTCTATGGCATCAGCTTCCCATTGATCTATGCCACTCTCTGTGCTCTATATCTTTAGATGCATTCTGTCTTCAATATATCCCAATACGTGTAAACTATGAATGTGAAAGACACAGGGTAACTATTTAGGAATCAACCTCTTTATTAGGAATATAGTTTTAGATGACAGTAATTGACATGATTTAGTCATTTTCATAGAAATAGATTTAGTTCATTTGTATTTTTGTCAGAAGCGATTAAGTTTCTAAATGTTCCCATGATTCAAATGCTCCAAGCTGTCGAGTGGAGTCATTTCAAAGTGCGTTTCATTTAAAAGGCTCGAGTCACATTTGAACTGCATGACAGATGTTTGAACCGCATGCTCCGGCCCGAATGGAAGGATTAAAGCAGTTGTTTTTGGAGGAAGGCCATTCAAGACCCAGTTGGGATGCATTAACTGGAGTAAATCTAAAAAGTAGTGAAAAAGGAAGTGAAATGGATGCAATTGGACACAGTTTTCGAAGAGTCCAATCACTTCGACTTCTGACTTTATTCATACTAAAAATGTTCAGTCACCTATACAAACATTCAACAAATACAAAAACAAAGAGTACCAATATATTGAATAAAAAAACTTGGATGTAATGGATTGATGGATGGATGGATTCAATTGGGGGGCAATGGAAAGAGTTGTTAGATGTCTAAAGTGTTCTAATTTCAGTGTGCAGTTTGTGGTTGGTTGTTCATTGGAAAACATTCTGTACAAGCAAAGAGCAATGTGGGCGGAAAGCATCAGCAATAATGTCATCTTGAAACCCATCAGCCATAGTCTCACAAAGATATTAATTCAACTTCATAATCAAACAAGTGCATATAACCATCCTATTGGATATGACTTTTCCAACCCAACCCTATTCCTAACAAAGTCTATATCCTATATCGCTTTACGGTTGGCTACAGAGGAAGCCCTGAAAAAACAATGGCCATATTATCATTTGACAAGAGTCAAATTGTTCTCTGTTAGAATTGTATGTTAAACCTTTAAGTACTGACTCATTTTATTGTGTGTGGGTATTTTTTTGTGTTTCATACTGTCAGCGTAGTTTCAGTGACAGTAGTTTTAGTGTTATTGTTAGGCAGATGGCTGAATTAGATGCATAGCAGTGCTCCAAAATGTTGAGGCAGGCACTGGGAATGGGGGAAATTATTGGTTAGGGGGCACATTGTTGCACAGAGGGAACAAAGGGCAACACTCTATGGACACTCTATGTGGCATGTGTGCCCTGTGTGGATTTGCCATGTGAGGTAATGAAATCGTTGGACTGTACCTTTAGGCAGTCCTTTTGTACTCTTGTGGTCACAGTCCAGGAAGCATACCTTAGAAACTTGTTTCCATGAAATGGATGACTAAGTAACTGGACAAAGTCCTTGGCTGACAACTTTGGCCTGCCCTTCAGGATGCATGCTGACCAAAGAGTGTATACACTCACACTGTATGTCTAGAGGTATGGGCAGTGTGTGTGTGTGTGTCTGTGTGTGGTTGCATGCCGCCTCCATGCGTCAAACAGCTCTATTTGAGGTGGCAGGCACAGGTGCGCTAACGGCATGGCAGGCTCCAGCAGGTTATTGGCCGACAGATGGAGCGGAAGGAGGGGTGTGCTGGGGGGGACAGGGGCGACTGTAGGGTGGAAGGGTGGGAGTTGGAGGAGATGGGGAGGGGGGCATGGCCACTGTTAGGCGGGGACATGCCAGGATTTGCAACTGGCAACGTCTAACCTTTTTTTATAGTCTGCATGACCTGGGCTCTGTCACTCCCAATAAAAGTCTGTATGTCTGTCTGCCATACCGGACACACAAGTACTGAAGATATAATAATGAAAGAACAAATGAGGAACACCTCACTAAGGCTATGTTCACAAAGCATGTCTTAATGCTCAATTCAGAATTGTTGCTCTGATCTGATTTTTTTTTTCAAATGTGTTTTGGAAAAATCTGATTCCATTTCACTTGTGCTGTTCACACTGTCACGAAAAAATCAGATTGAGGTCACTTTTGGCTGCAGTGTGATAGCAGCCAAATGGCACAAGTATTGTCAAGCAAATGGGTCAAGTTCTTTTCGTAAAAAACCATGGTGGAGGTTTTGGTATATAAATAGAATAAGCAGTCAGACTCACTTTTTATTCCAATTACAACAGACCTTTTTTGTAGCGGTCCTTACAGTCCTAGGTAGCATCCACGATCACTTGTCAATTTAGGTTTGTATTTATCTTTATTCACAGATATCTCAATGCAACCACAGATAATAATACAAACTTTGATTTCGTCGCCCAACTTCAACCCTATTCTTAGTTTGCCAACTGCTCGTCTGATTACCATTTTAAAATACTAAGTTATGTAACAAGTATTTGCCTTGCTGTAATTTTTCTGCATGACAAGCTTTGTTAGGTCCCATGGTTGACAATTAAACACGTCTTTGCCAATCACAGTAGAGGCTGCTGGGTTCGTCAAAAACCTGTAATCTTACAACATTGTTCCACTGAAAGAAAAAAAAAAAGATGACCATTAATATTAATATAGAAAAGAGTCGAGATAGGGTGTGGGAAAACAGGGATGTCGGAGGTTGGGCAAATCAGCTCTTATCGAGTTTAATACTATGGCCCTTCTGTAAGGCTCATATTTTCCATTAATCTGCACCGCATGAATACTAATAGCCCCAGTGGCTTAATGGCCCTGCCCAAATCCCTGTATTTGATTTCCTCTCCTCAAAGTGACCTTTTCCCCATGCTAATGGGCTTACCTGTGCTAGATCATGTTGGAGCATGAGAAGGGAAAGTTCGTCTTCACCATTTCAGCTCATTCAGGTTTAAAGCCTGACACTCCAGTGATGTGACAAACACATAGACACAGTGGCACACAAACAGGTCTGACACTGATTCAACCAGCGCCCCACCTTTTCATCTCATTTACCAGTATATTATGAAAAGCCAGGAAGCAGCCATAATGACCTGCTTTATTCCATTTCTGGCGAGTTTGCCAGGAAAGACATTGGGTAGCTTTCAATCCCTTAGTTGGAAATGATCACCTTGTGAGGAAAGGTTTCAGTCAACTTCAAGTTAGGGTTTCACATACACAACAAATATTTATAAAAGATGAATTATTGTTGAATGACAGGTCATTCTTATTGCAATAATTAATTGTTCCTTTGACCTAGAAATATTTTGAATTAAGAAATATTTGATAATGGTAAAATAATAATGAATCTTCCTTTTTTTCCCTCATCAGCTTTTCTGAATGTTTTCTCCTTCCAGACTGTTCATCCGTGATTCAACTCCATAATCAAACAAGTGCATATAACCATCCTATTGGATATGACTTTTCCAACCCAACCCTATTCCTAACAAAGACTATATCCTATATCGCTTTACGGTTGGCTACAGAGGAAGCCCTGAAAAAACAATGGCCATATTATCATTTGACAAGAGTCAAATTGTTCTCTGTTAGAATTGTATGTTAAACCTTTAAGTACTGACTCATTTTATTGTGTGTGGGTATTGTTTTTGTGTTTCATACTGTCAGTGTAGTTTCAGTGACAGTAGTTTTAGTGTTATTGTTAGGCAGATGGCTGAATTAGATGCATAGCAGTGCTCCAAAATGTTGAGGCAGGCGCTGGGAATGGGGGAAATTATTGGTTAGGGGGCACATTGTTGCACAGAGGGAACAAAGGGCAACACTCTATGGACCATAGCCATTATTTCATAGCTAATGAGGAAAGAGGTGGCAATCTCCCTGTGGCATGTGTGCCCTGTGTGGATTTGCCATGTGAGGTAATGACATCGTTGGACTGTACCTTTAGGCAGTCCTTTTGTACTCTTGTGGTCACAGTCCAGGAAGCATGTATCTTAGAAACTTGTTTCCTTTAATTTTTTTCTATTTGCAACCTTGTGACTCTTGAGTTTCCAAGAAATGGATGACTAAATAAGTGGACAAAGTCCTTGGCTGACAACTTTGGCCTGCCCTTCAGGATGCATGCTGACCAAAGAGTGTATACAACTCACACTGTATGTCTAGAGGTATGGGCAGTGTGTGTGTGCCGCCCCAGCGCCCCACCTTTTCATCTCATTTACCAGTATATTATGAAAAGCCAGGAAGCAGCCATAATGACCTGCTTTATGCCATTTCCGGCGAGTTTGCCAGGAAAGACATTGGGTAGCTTTCAATCCCTTAGTTGGAAATGATCACCTTGTGAGGAAAGGTTTCAGTCAACTTCAAGTTTGGGTTTCACATACACAACAAATATTTATAAAAGACGAATTATTGTTGAATGACAGGTCATTCTTATTGCAATAATTAATTGTTCCTTTGACCTAGAAATATTTTGAATTAAGAAATATTTGATAATGGTAAAATAATAATGAATCTTCCTTTTTTTCCCTAATCAGCTTTTCTGAATGTTTTCTCCTTCCAGACTGTTCATCCGTGATTTTCCTGCTACATTTTGCCTCAATGCTTTCTCCTGGCAGCCCTGATGGACATTGTTTATCGTTTGCTTTTGATAAATAGCTCACAACGCATCCTACTTTGTTTCTTGTTGTGTTTGTGTTTGCCACTGATATACCGCTGTTCTTTGCATATTAAATGAGTTGATTTATTTGTTTAGCACACAAACATTTGATGCTTTACAAGGTTATGCGCAAACAAGCTCTAGTTGCTCTTTACAATGCTAATTAGATTTTTCTCTTCCAAGACCTGTACCATACATTCAGTTAGCAGCTTGCACTTTTGACCCACATCATAATTGACACAGTATCAACAACAGTCTTCTGTCTATAAATGGATCATGAGGAGAATTAAAATCATATTCAAAATAATATATACACGGGTCATGGATTTAGAAATTATTGTCAGCTTTGTATTTAATCATATTCAATTACCAAAATATGATTTCACTATTCCTGAACTGATTAATAGCCCATGTTGCTAAATATCAGTGCAAAGACAGACAGAATTTAAGTTGTAGTTTCCATAATTAGTTTGAATGGAATTTGTTGTATCTCTTTGTAGTTACGCAACCATTTAAAGGCAGTGAGTCAGTTTACTGTATCCACTTAGTCTCTAGATACAATCAAACTGCCTCAGAGCCATTGCTGGTGTGGAATAGATGGGATTAGCCACAGATTAAGGTTGGCAGTTAGCAAATAAAAGGAGGAGTTTGGGGGGAGGGGAATGTTTTGAGACCTCACAGATGAAGGCAAACAAACATCTCGAGGTCAAGATAAGGTTGGACCGGTTGGCTCCAGTTGGGTGGTGGGGGTTAAAGCCAATTGGAAAGAGACACGTACATACAGTACATGTTATTTCTATCCGTTTTTGTGAAGAGTTTAGGTTTTGGATAAGTGGTACACATACAAATGATACTGCTTTGTTTCCCTTAATCAAACAGTAGTTCGGCTTGATTCACATTGATTTTTAAGATATTTATATTTATTGATATTTGAGATATATTTTGAAACACAGTGTCAAAGACGGAGGAATATCTCAAAATATTACGCACAATCTTTATTCCATTTTTAAAATGTAACAGATGTAATATTGAAAGATATTTTACTCCTGAATGAATGATTGTAGGAAGTTTTACAAATGACTGAATTCTTAATAAAATGTTTAGATCCTGATTCACAGCATATTTGTTCTGAATTGCTTGACGAAAACAGGTCTTGCTCTTGCATGTCAAACGCACATACGTCCCACTCACCCTTGATTTGTTCAACATATTTCAAAACAATTCCTCCACATCGATCCTATTTTTGACCCTTTTCACCTGCCTTAAAGCTGTGGGACTCTGGGCATGTTATGGAGGTCTGTCATCAGGAAGCTACTCTTGGCCTCCTCTGTCTCCCCTTGTCACATCGCAGAGCAGTGCAGGTGTCAGGACCCCGGGGCTCTGTCAGTGACAGAGCTAGTCAAGCCCCTGCAGTCCCTGCAGGTTTCAAGATGGGTGAACAGGGTCAAAAAGCTTCCAGTGCCCTGCTCCCCTCCTCTCTAAATGGATCCCCGTTAGGGTCTCTCAAGGGATCCTTCCTTTCTTGGCCTAGTAATAGAATGTAAGTAGGACCTTGGATGGATGGGCTACGTTGTTGACAGGATAGGATGTTGGTGTATTTATGATGCTCGCTGAAAATCAGGAGCCTATAGAATTCAGTTATCGTTTCACAATTCCTGCATTTATAGGCAAGATGCAATGGGATATAAAGATATATGGCTGAGTCAAACAAAATTGCTAATTTATTATTAAAGCACTCTTGTACGTTAATATTCACTGTACAAATGAGAATATCCTGGATGTTGGATGAGTTGTTGGAGAAGCTGAATATTTATTTTCATACCTATGTTTCCCATTTCGCATTTCTGAATGTTAATCCACAATATAATGTTTTTCCTGTTACAGTCTTCAAGTCTGTGTTCTTGTCAATCATTGTGGATCATTTCTTGTGAACATACAGATGGGTTTCCTGTATAGACCCCAGATACAGTGTAGAGTTGTTTTATTCTAGAAGGATCTTGGTTGGTTATAAGAGAGACTGCAGAGCTCGGAACATGATGGGTACCATTGGGAAATGAAGGAGAGTATGGTTGGTATACCAGTATAGAGGAGTTATCAGGAGAAAGGGGAGGAGATTGACCAAAAGGGTGGTGTGTCTCCTTTGAATGGACAAGAAGGGCTGTCCTACTTGAGATGAACAGTTTTGTCTGGCAAGGTAAGCAGCCTGCCCAAGTCCGTCTAAACTCATCACCTTGTGTTGGATCTGCCCAGATCTTGTTCCCAGGCAGAGCCTTAGGCAAAGGGCGGGGTCAGTACAACCCTTAGCCTCAACAGCAAAGCCCTCAGGCCTACACTGGTCATCATCTTCGTCCACTCATCTTCCTGTTATCGCCTCTTCTTGCTGCCTGTGTCCTACACCTCTCACTGCTTTTCTCAATTTCTGCCCTCCCTCCACACACACACACACACACACACTCTTGCTTTCTCCCCTTCAAGGCCAGACTTCATCATGGACCCTCTCAAAGGCCACTCATCCATAGGGCCCATCCATCACTATCATGCAGAAAGAATAAAAAAAGAGGGGAAGGGAGTCGACATATGAGTGAAAACATGTAGGAAAAGAGATGCACAACATCTGCAAAGGAGAAAAGTCAGATGGCAGCATCAGACAGAATTACACTGAGTGGCAGAACAGATATAGAGATCATTGCTTTAAAAAAAGAATCCCCATTTGGTTTTGAAGTAATAAACTGAAGAATCCAGTCTGATTTTATATGTTTTGGTTTTAAGGTGTAAAATAAGACGTCGTTTTTTGAGGGTCTCACGATTTCTGTGTCCAGTGTGGAAGATTTTGACTTGTATGTCTTGCTTTGTCTTCTTGTTTGTGCTTGGGGCTGACCCTTTGACAAGGTGCTCCCTCTTTTTTTTTTTTTTCTCCTAACATGCCATTGGCAAGGCCAGCGAAGTCAGTTCAACAACAAGAGTGATAAAGATGTTACACACACTGGAAAACTCTTTCTGGAATATATAAGATTACTTGAAAGTTCTCCTACCTCTGGACAAAAATGCAACAAAGCTGGTCGGTGTGCAAGAAAAAATAATGTCTGGGAAGGTTGTGCAAGTTGGTTGGATTGGAATCAAAGTCAGACATCGGGTCCCAGCACCTTCCTCCAGCTACGCCTGGAGGCCTATATGTCTAACTGACAATGTCTATATGTGTCAGTCAGAAAATAATGGGCTTCAGAAATCGACCCGTGCTAGGAAACCTCAATCAGCAGAGAAAAAAAATGTATTCAAACTGACAAAAATTGATCAGTATTACAATATTCAGCATTGAATCAGCACAGGATATTCTTCATGTATACATGCCATGCAGTGTTTTTGTTTATTATTCTCCATGCATAACACAGATTTCAGTTCAAAGTTTGGGAAGGTTTAATCCTTATGGCATGACTTAAACCTTCATGCCATTGCTATTATGTTCATACTGCAGTGGTCATAAAAATGTCAATATCACAAAGCTATCTTGATAACGTGATGAATTACAGTGTAATCAGTTTGTTTATTAAAAATGCCGTATGCCTTTTTGTCAGTGGCTGCCGCTCTATCTAGGTATAACCCTTTTTTTTTTCTTCTTTGTTTTCAATCTCTTCTTTCAGCGCCACAAATATAATTAATGGCAGAGCGCAAGGAAGCATGTTACTGGTTTATGGATTTTTGATGGTAATCTTCTGGATTAATTATGTGATATATGTGCCTTGTTAAGGTAATCAGGCTCGGGTAAATACAATGCATGAACTTTGATAGCGAGCTGGCAGGCGTTTCTCCCCTGCCTCCCTAAATCAATTTGCACCGTTCCCCAAGTCATTCCTGCATCGCTTCACACAGAGATACTGCCAGGTATGAAGGTTGCATGTATTTCTGAAATGGCCAAAAGGGGGTCAAATGATTACAGTGATTACAATGATAATGGCACGGTGAAACCCGTGCAATCACTCATCAGCTGTAACATAATAGGCACCTCGCACACCAGTATGTTTAGATGCATTTATACTGTAAATTCACAGTTTCATCAACATGGAAATTGGATCCAGGGCTGGGAAAGATATCATGCACGTGTGGAACTGCCAATTCGTTTGGATGAAAATGGGCTGCAGTGGGAGTGTGCGTGTGTGTGTGTGTGGTGGGGGGATGCACAGAGTGAGACCACGAGTATTTGCATATGTGTATGTAAGCTCACAGATGAGTACACAAATGGCATCTGTGTGTTTCTGCATGTGAGGCAAATGGTATATAATGGAAGGCGAGCTAGCTGGCAGAGATGGTAAAGAATGCATGGGGACTGTGGACGCCCAACCAGTGCCGGCAGACAGTCAATCTTCCTCGCCGCATCACTGAAAATGGCACTCAGCTACCAAGGTTGTTTAGCAAGTAAACAAGCCTCTGGCCACCATGCATCTAAACACGTATATTTCCCATGGAAAAATGGCCAACAGGGCAGGAGAAGGTGAATCGTGCATCCTGCAGATCTCCCACATAGCCGTCTGATAGTTTTTCTCCCATCCTTTTACACATTTCTCACACCTCCACACACAGGCATAGATATATGCACTCACACCAGCTTGTCTGCGCGCACACACAAGTCATGGTAAGAGGGAAAAGCAAAAAGATATTTTTTGATTCCTCCCTTCCTCCAGGGTCCCCGTTGACAGCTTTGATTTGAGTGCTGTGGTGGCAGAGGTACTCCCAGGGCCTCATCTGTACCAGTAAATCACCAAACCACATGTGTATCTGTGCATGTGTCTGCATGCATGCACAAGACAGGACATTTAACCACGAGGATAAGCATGTCTGTTTACCGTTTAGTGTGTCAGTTTTCATAATTTTTACAGAATAGTTCTTATTTGATCTTGAGGGGGAAAGAAAATAACCTCAGAACATATTATTAAAACCTCATTGTCTTATTGTGTATTTTTCAAATGTTTGCAGATTTTGCACGGCCCCTGTGATAAAGAATGATTTACTCCTTTCCTTTTAACAAAATTAAGCAAGGACAAAAGGGACACAGGAACATGCTTTCCTCTAATTGCAACACAGTGATACACAAAATGGATTGTTCTGACAAATCCTCTTTGGGCTGAAGCAAGCTCTTGCTGATGACTGAACATGGTGGCTTCGTCTTTTCAGAAGTGGGTACGAAAGGCCCATAAATAATCACATATGATGATGTTAAATCCAACACAGACATTTCAAAATTAAGGCTTGTTTCTGCTTGAATTTTGTGGATTACATGAACTCAGTATCACTGCAAGGGCTATTGATCATATTTTTGTCACACTGAACCACAGAATTAACAAAAAAGCACGACTCAGAAACAGAGGGCAGATTCAAATTCCAATTAATGGAAAACAGGCGAGTACAACGTGTCCCAACGCTTAAGGCGAAAGGCTAGGTCAAAAACCAAGAAACAGGTCAGATCAGGGGTGGGCAACTGGCGGCCCGGGGGCCACATGCAGCCCCCATCAACCCTCAACGTGGCCCTTTGCCCTCAGGTCAATTTTTACAAATCAATTAATTGGATACATGAAGAAAACATGAAAACCACAAATATGTCCATAATAATAGTTGATCACTGGTATATGTTGAGTTAAAGTTACAGTTCGTCGAGTGTCTGCTTAACGCTGGCTCCAGGAGCCACACACACACCATGTTTACAGCCTGGTACTAAAGCGACACAGGTCTGATTAGTTATTGTCATCATGGGCACAGACTTTACAAGGTTTGATTTTATTTTTTTTTTAAACGACTCCGTTTTGATTTCATGAAAGATACACGTTATTCATAGTTATGCCCGAAGCTGACATGATTGACAGGTGGTCGTAAAAAGTTTGTCAAGAAGCTCAGCTCCAGCTCTCAGCCTGTCATTAGGTTGACTGAAAGTTAGGCTGAGGCAGCATCTCCAGCATGGCGACTGCTCTTGATGAGCCTCCGGAACCCCCCGCTGTAACAGATGGCTAACGTCACTCAGGCTTCGGCCATGAATATTTACAGTCTATGGTCAAATGTCATTTTGGGCCCTAAAATGTATTTTATTGTTGCAGTGGTATTGAGAGATATTGGGTTGCGTTTAATTCCTCCTAGTATTTTTAATGTTGTTGAGTGTAAAAAATGTTTAGTTTCACCAAGATTTCATTTAACATCTTTGAATCTTTTCACTTCTATTTCAGTTTGATTTTAAACTTAAAAGATGCCAATTCAACTGAAAAGAGCAGACATCCTTCAGCATATACCCAAATCTTAAGGATCTAATTTGTTTTCATGAAAAAGGTCCCCCACAGCCACAAAGCATGAAAAACACATCTTTTGTCCGCTGTTGCCAGTCGAACAGCAGCATTGTTAGCGATGGACCTTGTTTCTCTCCCTCGTTCGTTTTCTCTCTCTTTGGTCTGGTAGTCAGTTATTGGGACTTCTGGGGTTGAAAACAGTCCTAGCTCTGAGACACACATAGACACACACACAAAAGAAGCATCCACTTGCCCCAGTGGAGTCCAAGGCCATTCACACAGCCACTGGGCGTGCTAGAGACTCCGATATGGCCTAGTGGTGTGAGCCACACGTGGCGAGCACCATTGTCCCATATTAATACACTATCGACCCACCCAGACATGCTTTGTCAATGGAAGGTGCCGCCACACCAGATTTTCTCTGGGTTGTATTGATGCGGGGGCACCAGAGGAAAGCAGTAATGGATACATAGTCGGCAATAAGAACCTCAGCCAAGCTTGGAGCACAGACGGGGAGGCTATTTTTTGTTTTTTTTCCTCATCCCATAATCTTTGAACAGCTCAAGGGTCCTATAGAAAGCATCCATGCTGTCCTGTTCTCAGGCCAGAAGACACCGGCTGGGGGTGTCCATTGAGGTTTCGGGTTGCTATTTCAGTTTCTGGGCATGATGGATTATTTCTTCCCGTCTCCTCCTCCTATCGCCAGCCATGCATCTCAGCCGCCATACCGATTTAGCAAATATGAATGTATATGTTTATATTTATGGGTTCAGATATAAAAAATGGGTGGGGGAGAGGCGAGGTTTATCTCAGCACTTTGGTGTCCCCTGACGCCTTCTCTATCTGTAAATATCTCGAGACAGCAGTGTCAGGGATTTATGTGAAGGTGACAATGCCAGAACGAGCTGTCCTACTGTTTCAGTCAGCTTCATATCAGAGCTGTGTGGACATAAATGACACGGATAACACAAATTATTCTAGAGTACTCCTTAATTAACTTAAATTGGCCTGAACGGTGCCCAGCTAGCTTGTCTTCAACACTCAACAAAAAAAAAAAGACTGTTAAATTGCCTGAATTGTTTTACCCCCTCCTAGCTAATGTAGCGCATAGCTTGTTCCAGGCAGGTCTCTTCACCCTTCGATTCCACTCCTTTTAGCAAACAGGCATAGAAAATGATAGATACGCACATTTGAAATTATTATCCATTACTATTGATAAAGTACAGTGTCAGCCAAAACTAGTATTGTGCGTTTAGCTGGCGGTCAAGAAAAAGAGTTTGGACTGCTAAGGAAGAAGAAAGCACACAGCTGGGGGGGGGGGGGGAATGGGTGTTTTCATCATCGTTGGAACACAAATTTGTAATTAAAAATCAACGCTCTACAGTAGAAGAAAAAACATTCTAAAGAGAAAAGTGATTTTGTAAGCTGAAGGTGCAGATTGTCAGAAATTGTTGAGGTTAAAAAAAAAAAAAAAAGAGCGAAAAGAAGATGGAATATTGGTCAGATGGATAGACATGCCTCCAAATGGAAATTAATTGTGTTGTGCTTGCACTGGAATTTAAATTTGGAAATAATTTGCTAACACATTAACCAAAAATAAATGTTGTTTTTAGATTGTTTTTCTGCTCCCATGAGGCCAAAAACTAATTAATCCAGATTTAATTACAAACACTTCAGGTCAATGCAGGCTAGACGTATTTTGTGTTTTGTTTAGCACACAGTTCTTTTGAAAATGAGTTATATGTCCCTATTCATACCCAGGTATTGTACAGTAGTTGTGTATGTTTGAAGCATTTCTTCCTGTGTGACCATAATGTTGCTTTTATCGACCTCAAGTGAAACACAGGAAAGGAAATAGGAACAACGGCTGAGGAGGTTGGGAATGCAGCTCTGAGAGCAAAGCGAGCATGTTTCCATAAGGTTACAAGAACCGGAAAGTTGCTTAATGCATACACAAGCAGAGACATGGCTGTCCAGCATATGACAGTCCCTCAGTGATGCAGCATGCTGACAAAGAGAGGTCAGGCGCTCTGCCAGGTTAGGACTCTGTAAGCGAGTCACAATCTTGGGGGACGCAGGGTGAAGTCCCACGAGAGCTGACCTAAAAGCTTCAGGTGGGCTCGCGTTCCCAACCCGGCTTTTTCTGTGCTAGAGGATAGATCACTAGATGGATGGATAGGGGGGACACAGCGGAAAGAGACGACAATTTCATTTCCCATCTGCCACGTTAGTGCAGCATCAGCAAGCGTTTCATTCCCTTACCCGTTTTTTAGTCTCCAACTTTTTTCTCTCTTCTGGGGATCCCACATAGCAGCATGTTTCAATCACAGTAAACAGAAGGTTAGGTAGGGTTTTTTGAGACCGGGCAGGCAGGTGCTGTTTAGGCCCCATGTGGCATCACCCACCAAGACCTGTCTCTTAATCTGAAAGGCCAAGTGATGAGTCAGCGTGAGCAGTTTGAGCTGTTGGACAGAAAGGTCCGGCTTATCGGGGTGTCAGCCAGCAGCTGGAGCCTACGTGCTGAGAGAGATCCTCGCTGGCATCAGAAAAAAAAAAAAAATGGATCGGCTTCAATAAAACATCCTAGGATTGGGTGACATCACTGGTTCAGTTGATAAACCAGCTGAGACCAACTGTGGAGATGTGCTAAATCTGCTATAAATCAACTGTAGAGTAAAGGGGGACTCTTTGGAGATTGCAGACGGGGGATGGTTTGCAGAAAATGTGCAAAACAGTCTGTGTGCAGAAATCAATAGTTCTTGTTGTACAGCACAAACTTTCCTTTTCCACTCACTTTAATGCAATCATTTCCAGAACGGAAGCATCATTACCGTAAACACAGATTGATGCACTGTCCTGGCAAAATTGGTGGAAGATACAGGGTGAATAAAGTCCCCCCACAACAGACAGCTCATTAATTTCCTCCGCCTGTTCTCGGGCCTGGCGACCTGAGTTTTTTTTCACGCAGCGTGGAGAAATTTACTGCTTTGACAGACTAACCACGTGCGCTCCTCCTAATTTGTATCTGCTCACATTTGTTTTTGTTTTGGTGTCATCTTTATTTTTTATTGCAAATTACAGAGTGCCCCGAGTAATCTGGTGGGTCCACTGCATGCTAATGAGCTCTGCACAGGACTTACTGTTCGGGGAATACAAGCCGGATGTTTATGATTATTGGAACTTTTCCTCTCCATCAATGTTTATTTCTTTTTTTTTTCTTTCTCTCCCCTTTTTTCTTTGCTTGCCTCTGATGAGCTTCCTGATCATCATAAATCTTGAGACAGTTGTGCCCCTCAAGCAGAGCTACTGATCTTGTAATCTCGTGTTACCTCCCATGCAACCAGTTTTTAGTCTAAAATGTGGACGGCTTCTAAGAAGAGGGTCAGGAAAAGTTCAGGATATTTCTGGTGGAGACAAATCTCCAACAAAAATAGAGAAAGGAAACCTGTCACGCTGCACAATATGGCCGACTTGAGTGAAATAAGACTCGTTTTGAAAAGGGAACACTCTAATGTCATTAAATCACTGGACCAATTTTAAGTGTAGGGGACTAATCAAATGATTCCAAAAGCTTGTCAAGGTTACGTGGACAGATGCAATGCTAAATTAAATTTCACACTGTCGCTGCTTGAAGGAAGATTGAAAAGCACTAAATAGAGTTCAGCTCACGTGCAATTGGTGTAATTATCTCACTTCATGCAAGAAGTAAGTCAGAAAGAAGTTCTGCAAGCAATATGCCTCACCTGCCTTGAACCATTTTCTAAACCTGTCCACTATTTTTTTTATGCTCTTTTTTTTAGTCACAACATGTTTCTTGGGGGTTTGCGTCTTTCCTCTGAGACATTACGATAAAGATAAGGTCCATTCTTTGATTCAAACATGATGATGATTACGTGATTAAAAACAATATGGCTACAGCTCCAGGCCATATATTTTACCTATTTGTTGTTTAGAACATTCGTTTTTAAATTCGTAACACAAAAGAGAAATGCTCAAGATTTGTCTCCCAAAGACATACAATTCATTTAGCAGACATACAAGTAAACATTGCTGGCCAATTAATTGTCCATTTTTCCAATGAGGGTGTACTTCCCCATTTAAATTTAGCGCGTGGTGTTTTTTAATTTGATTCATTCAGCAGTGTTATTCATCTTAATTCATTAATTCCATACGGTTGATATCCTTCTGAATAAAACCACTTATTCTTTCCGTAATTGTCTTTACCATGGATTCAGTCTGTGTTGTTTAGAAGTAGCTTTAGCCGTTAATGCTAGCTTTACTCACCTCAGTTCAATGCAATCTTTAAAAAAGGTGATAGAGCACTTTAACCCTCTCAAATAAAAATAGATGTTTTTGGTGCTAACAGTAGTAAACACAGAGTTTAACATTTCTTTCTGTGGCTGTTTTTGCTCAGTGGAAGAGTCAATTATTGCATGTTCTGAAAAAACACGTTAAAAAAAAACATGAGCACAAAGATTGAGAAGAAAGATTGTAAAGATCGATTTCTGTAATTTCTCAGAGAATTTTGGTTTAATGTCTGGTTGTGAAATGATAGTACATCACAGGCTTGACAGTTTTATGCCACTTTTTTTTGTGTTCACACTTCAAGATTCAGGCAATGGTTGTTACTATAACACTGTTAAAAGGTTCACTTGTCAAGATGTAATTGTTTGTTGATTGGTAAAACATGGTAGCCATCGCAATTGCCATCTTAAAAACCTGTGTGACAGCTGGTCATGAGCCATACACAAAAACTGACTAAAACACACTCAGCCCAATGATGGAGTCCTAATATGCATTTTTCCTTTCTAACATCCAACAAACACACAGCTCTGATAAGGATACATTATTGTTGTATGTTGGGTTTTTATTCCCACCACAACGTTACTTTAGCATTACAATTGGCTGAGTGAGGGCAAAGACTTTGACAACTTCCAGTGAGAGGTTTCTCTTTCAGAGTCCCCAAAAGAGTTTAGTCCAAAACGCTGGTCCCTGTGGCTGTCTGTTTTCACCACAGCATGTTAAAATGTGCAGGGATACTGGTTGCTGGTGATCAAAAATAGTCGCAAATGACTACGTATTCAACTTTAATAAGGCCAATAAAAGTGCTTAGGGATCCATGTACTGTTGAGAGCGTACTGTGCGACTTTCCCAGCAGATTTTCAGACACAAACAATGCTCTCTTCAGACACCTCTTATGAGGAAGTGATTACTATATGAACAGATGACATATGATGTTTGCTATATTAATATAAAGAATGTTGCATATAATGCCTTTGACAATCTATTGCAGCCTTTAGGTAGCCAAATCCCAAAAGATCAAATTTGCAAGAAGCAATATATGTAACTGCTTTGTTTTGACTATTTGCCTATAAGACAGCTTAGCCTCCACAGAATCCTCCTAAGAATAGTCCTTTTTTCATGGAAGACATTTTGACATGTCACAGTTGGAAAAGTTTCAGGATCCTTGTATATTGTACATGCTGGATTAGTGTCATACTATCATGGCTTACTGGGACACCTAAATATAATGGAGTTAATGGTATTAGTAACACCTGTGCTACGACAAGTCAAAATGTCTAATGTGAAAAAAGGCCTTTGATGAGTGGAGCAAAGCAGCACACAAAGCGCCATTTCTCCCAATACATATAGTTTGCTGTTTCTATATTGTGAGGATAAAGTTTGCCTATTTTTCTATTTGTATCAGTTGTTAATATTTACATCCCTACACAGAAGTAAAGTTAGTACCACACTAAAACTTTAAACAGGATGTTGGGTGTGCGGCTTAAATTCAAATCCTCCCTGAGGTTTGTTTTAGCCAGTAATGCTTTATTTGTTGTGTTCACAGAGTCAAAAAAAAAAAAAAAAAGGTATAGCTTATCGCACGCTGGGTGACATCATCAAACCAAGCAGGTGACACGGGCTCAGATTCCTCTATGCGATTAGCCCTTTCTGGAATGTTAATCTGCGGAAAAACAAACAATTGGTCACCCAGTTTGCCCTGCGGGGACGGACTCATCCTCCAAGTAATCCGGAGTTTTGTTTGAGTGAGATACAAAAGTCCTCGTGCTATTTCACATCATATGTAAGGTTGCACGTGTGTCGTCGCACAGGTCATTGGCATGCATGGGGAGGTGACTAATGACTTTCATTAACAGGAGTGAACAAGGATTAGGCCACCTTCAGTGTTGCCGGCCTTTACCTTTACTTTACTCTAATGATTTTCTCCCTATATCCTTTTCTCAAGGTTGACCCTGTCACTCAAATGGCCTACACTTCCCTTTTTTTCTTTTCATTTTCCTTCCTCCCACTCTCGACAACACAACTTTCCTAACTCACAGACTAACAACGACACCTTCCCCTACACAGACGCAGCCGCACACACCATGCATACACATTTAGCAGGGATCCAAATAAGGCATGCATGTATGTGTGTTTTGTTCTGTAAACAAAGCCTGGCGTCTTTTATTATCAATGAAGCGTAACCAAATCAATTTATAAACAGCCTTATCTGCTCACAGGAACCCCGGTAGCCCAGGAGCGATTAAGTCCAACAGTCGTTAACTCTTTGCATACAGAACTAGCATCACTAAGCTATTTAGACGATAGAGAAATGTATAGGGGGTAAGGTCTGAAATCCATTGGTCCTCCCCAGTGTATATATGTGCATGATTATCTGTGTGTGTTTAAGTTGGAGGGGGGTAAAGGCTCTGTGATGGCACGTACTGTGGGTGAATGTAAAGAAGTAAATGCTGAGAGAGAGGGAAGAGTGAGCAAGAGTGTAGGAGGGGTTGGAGGGTTGGGGGAGTTGGGGAGTGAATTTCTACATGTCATTTCTGAAATTGAGTTTTGATAACTGACAATTTGTTCAGCTAGTGAAATGTCAAGAGTCCAAAAAGATTGATGAAGTGCATAATAGATGTCTCAGATTGACTCTCCGCTGTGGGCTTGAGTCCCACGCACGCATCAGACCACCGAAACGATACAGAAAATGAGATCTCACACATACACACAGGCAAACCAACACACACACACACACACACAAACAGATACACACACACACACGCTCACACACTTGACTGCTGGAGAGCACCTCTGATATGGAAAACTGGTCCACGTCAATTTAGTTGGGGTGGATGTGATTTCTGCCTGAACACGGGAGTGTCATTCAAATGATGGTGGCTGCTGTCTGAGGGCTTGTAGATTTATTAGGAGGCTGAGATGCTGTAATGCGCTATGTAGCTGTATAGTGTGTGTATGAGATCACATTAAGGTAAGCTGTATTCTACCACTAAAGCTGTGTGCATAATTTTTATGCACCAGAAAACCCGTCTACCACTGCTCTAACAGCTAACAACTTGTACTGGCTTCTACTGCTATTACTGTAACATAAAAGATGTACCTGTGGACAAGTCAGAGCTTTGGGATTCTCTCTCGCTCGAAGATCTTCCTTTTTTTTTTCCAACCATTGGTCGAGTTTTCTGACTGACAGTTCAGTCATTTGCTGTATCAACACACACACATTATATGTACTGTGTCTTCATACTGTGGGGGTACTGTATGGGGTATGAGGAAGTCCTGTGGTTTGTCTTATTTTGCTTTACAAAGTGGAGGCATATAACTAGAGATAACCCCGTTCTTTTTGTAACACATCAATCAGACATTGCTGTTTCAATTTGAGTCGCCTACACATTGGATCTGTTTGCCTGATTCAATTTAGGTGGATCAAAATGTGGAGGGGAAAAAAAAGGTTCTATGGGAGGTTTCCAAATGAAGCATCTCCGAGTACTTCTGTATTTGTCTTGCTCAAGGGTGTGACTCACAAAGGTCACGCATGTTATTAAAATTAAGGCGTCAATAGATGAGGTATTTTCACAAAGGTGACGCTCCCGTTCCAGCGTAATTTGCCTCATTTTTATAGCTAGCAGGTCAGTTAAAAGTCAATTCAAATGATCACGCCAATGAATCTTTACACCAGGTGATATAAAGCCGAGAGGCTGTGGGTATGAATCCCCAGTTCACAACACAGCTTGCATCCGTAATACCTGACTTTAGGAAGAGGTCCAACTTTTCCTGTTATCTTTGGGTGTCCTCTGTGAGTTATGTGGATGCAGCGCGCCAATAAGCCTTTAGGATATTGGGAGCCATCCAAGAAATATATGTGACATTACAAAGGAGGTTTGAAGATCAAAAGCAAGCGGCCTTGAAGGCAATGAACACATAATTACTTTGTTCATTTTTTTGCATTAGTAAGTTCAACTGTAAGCCACAGATCATGTAAACTTGTATAAAAGGGTCCGTGATGTAAATTGTACAATTGACACAACATAACTTTCCGCAAATATGGCGGATTCCATGGTGAGAGCTGAGCGTTTGTTGTGTGTGATTGGGTTTATGAATAAGACTGAGTTTGAAAGGATCGATTTTAACAATTTCAAGAGCGTTTACCGACTGTTATTTACCGTTATCTGCTTACGTTTACAGTGGGATTTAAAAACGGTGCTTGGTGGTACTGGATTGACTCTTGTGTTTGACCAATCAACATACACTGATGTAAGGACCAACCACTTTGCACTCGCATCAATCAAAGTCCCTCTTGTGCTCGCTGAGTACCTACTCTGAAGCAAGAACTAAATAGGTTCCTTTAAACGGGGTTCTAGGAACTAAAATACTTCATAGTACCTGTAGAGCGAATCAATGAAAAAGAGAGAGTGCTCCGACAGTTCCTCAAACTGTGTAGTGCTTCCTGTACCTCCCCCCCTCCTTTAACTTTATATTGTTCTATTGTTCATATTCAATGTTAATGAAATTCACTGTTAATTCATTTTACCATAAAATACTTTAATAATAAAATTAATATCAAAATACCAAAAGAGTTCTTATAGTACCTTTACATAATAAACATGTTATGCACATCTTAAAGGCTTTATATGTGATTTTTCACACTTAAATATAATAGAAATCAAGTATATCCTCTGAAAATAACTCTGTGAGTCATGACTGTCTACAATGGGTCTAACACCGGAGTCCCACTGTCTGTGATGTTTTCAGAGTTTTCTCCTCCCCTCGCGAATAAAAGTTGTTTAATTGAGGGACTAGAGAAAAGAAGAATAACATACTGTACTCATTGCTTAACTGCGTTTCTAGATCACGCTCATTTCGGGTAAATTTACATGCAGTGTGAAGATACGAGCATAATAAAGATCGCTAGCATTAGCATGCTAACACAACAATGCACCGCGAGTTGTTCTGGTTTCATGCTGGTGCTCAAGGGCGACATCTGCTGGATCAAAAAATCGCATATAAAGCCTTTAAAGTAACCATGCTGTAAACATCAAAACACATTTATTCCAAACAAGAACCTGTTAATTGACAAAAATACATATTTCTGAATATTTGGAGTAAATTAAATGACCCAGGGCGACATATGAAAAAAGTTCCTGCAGTCTGATAACAGCTATTAATGGCTGTTTATTAAGTGTGAATGATCTATTTAAATGTTGCACATTGCACCAGTCTGGAGCATAGGGCAGAAAGAACTGAGCTCCTTCCTATATGAAAGGCCTCAGAGTGGACCCAGATTTGTTCTCCTGTATGCAGAGTGTATCGTCAACTAAAACACACTATTACAGTTTGGAGCAGAAGGGCTTGTGCAGCTCCCTCTTATCTGCCAAGGATGCCTCTGATGGCTCCTGATTGAAATGCCAGCTCTGAAGTTCTGTGCTCAGCCACACGTGTAAACGCCGCAACAGAATGTAACTTATTCCCTCAAAGCGCTTGTTTTCCCTCCCCAGGCAACTGGAGATTAGTTAGTTCAAATTCTGGACGGGTGCTTTTTGAAGAAAGCCGTTTCTTTTTTTCAGGGAGATGCACATGAGAAATTGGCAAGCAAGCATTAATATGTATAATTAATTTTGTTGTTATCCACATATTTGAGCAACGAAGGGAGAGGAGCAGACTGAATTCATAGGAACCCAGGGACAGCATGTGGATCATTTTTAGCATTTACATTCCAATTCAATTTGTTCAACTGGAATTATCTGGCTCCCCTTCTTGGTGGAGATTAATTTAGTTTCCTTGTTGTTCATTTTACGTTTAATAACATAACCCAAAGGTGTTTATTTTTTTTTTACAGGAACACAGAACAAGTTTTCAGCCCTCTCTCTGTTCAGTTCTTATTTTCTTTATTTTAATATTTTTATTTTCCTTGAAGATTTAAAATGTTTCCCTCCCTTCACATGAATTACAGAATTCTCACTTTGAGAATATTAATGTGTCTAAATCTTGTCCTGCAGCTCGAACTTGACTAGATAATCAGCCCACAAGAAGGAGGAAACAGAAAGAAAAATTACCACCAACAACAACACGAGTGCATCTGCACTTGCTTGTCTTCTCAATCAGGATCAATCTGACACCTGCTCGTTGCTCCGTGCTGCCACAAAGGAATTCACAGACACGCACAGACCCTGTTTCCAGGTGTCTCCTGGGCCTCAACGCCAGCCGCCGTTCGTCTCCTCGGTGGCTTGAAGCGCTCTGGGGTTGCTGGTCTCCGGCTCTGCCACCCCCTCATCAGGATAATTAAGCTTTTTCAGCCTGCTGCACACATATGGGGGATTTCGCCAGCTCCTCCAAGTTGCGGAGTTTGCAAATTGCCTCTGATTCGCCACCTGATTGTGCTATGATTATGTTGTCACTGGATGCTGTGATTATGATGGTCCGTAATTGCTGGTGTGCATTAGCTGCTGCACAACGCCCCCCCGATCACTCTGTCTACCTGTCTGTGAATCTATCGACCTGCTTGCTGTCTATAAGTCTTGCTTTTTCCCCACTATGTCTAGATTTTTTCCTTTTTCTTCATTTATTCAAACACACCAATTTTAGCTGAAAAACACTTATTTGATGACAAGGTTTTCTTATGTCTTTTAGCTCATTCCAAAATATGTCACAGTCATTACCTCCTTGCACTGTTACTAATAGATGTGTTGATTTTGATTGAGGGGTCTTGTGAGTAAAGATTCCACACAAACACTTGACAAAATTCAACTCACCCACACGACATGTTTTCCTAACACACCCGGGTTAAATAACCGTTCAGCCAAGGTGTATGTTTGTGCATACATGTTGTCGGGATCAGATGGCAGTGGGGGTATTGTTTTACAAGATGTACAAACACACTCATCCAACGTGCATGCATGCAAAGCGACTCCTTGTGGCTCAGGATTCTCATTTTCCTGAATGGCACCAAGTCACCTGCGGCAAGCCAGCAGCAGAATGTGCCGTTGCGTCTTGGCACAGGGGAAGCCATTTGTTTTGGTGTTAAAACAGAGAGGTGTTTATTTGGGCTTGGTTGGACGGACAGTGTCCCCTGTCAAAGCAACGCTTCAGCTGTCAGTATTTGAACAAATGATGAGTAATTTGCATCTCATTAATCGCACCTCCTCGCCATGCTCCTCCTGAAGAATTCCACTTTTTTTTCCTCTGAATCCTCTCCCTGTTTAGCCACTTTAGTGTCTTTAACTAAGCTCATTAAATTACTTTTCTTAAAGTCTAGAACCACTGTAGCTGCTCTTTGACTGATAGACAAGTGTTTCCCCTCTTTTCAGGACTGGAGTGCTTGATTAAAAAGGCATGACTGGGACCCTTGATGAGCATATGGATTAAAAGCGCTCAGTGATTGCCTGGCCATTCCCCCCACTCTAATTGAAAGCCTAATGTGCACCAACCGCATATTAATTAAAACCAGGGGTTAGAGGCCCTTGGGGCGTACCATTTAGGTCTCTCATTAAAAATTAATAACCTCAATTAATTATTATTATCGTGTTGTGAATCACGTCAGCAAATAAATAAGACAATGGGTCTGTCCCAAGAACTGACCCAAGCATTTTGTGGGAGGGGGTTTACACAGTCCAGACCCGTTTTCTGAAAGAGAGCAACTATTGTCCTGTGATTGTGCTCATAAAATGAACCAATCATACTACAGGATGAACTAGTAATTCAATCTTGAATAGATGTAAAGAAAAAAATGTATCCAAAATGTATTACCCAATCCTAATGGAGGAAAGATTCCAGTTTATGGAAATAAACATTTGAGATACCTGACAAGTTTGCAAAAGAATATTACTCAGTTACTATTCAATGATAACTCTAACAGGAGGCATACCAAAGCATACAGACAATCACATTTTGTTAAAGTACATGCCATTTTTTCTATCACTCTTTGCTAACTATAACAACAGCAAATATTGAACACCTGAATAGATCGATAGTATTTGTTATGGCAACCTTTTTGATAATCATCTAATAGTTTCAGCTGTTTAAGCATTCATATCAAACTCTAACTGGTTTCAGCCTCTTACATGTAAATGTGAGAAATGTGTCATTCGTGTGTAATTGTCAGGACTCAGGCTTTGGGACTGTTTGATGAACAGAACAAGCTCATTTCAAGATGTCAATTTGAGCTCTGGGAAATTGTTGCAAGTATGTTTCACTATTTTGGTCATTATAGAATAAGCCATTTATTCATAAGACAAAAAATTGTTAGTTGCACCCCTACGACCAAGAGCATTAACTATGAAAAATATGGGTGATTTTCTGAACTATGAGCAATTAAAAAATCAAGCACAATCTTTTATTTGAACACTCAGTTTCTTGCAATGAAGCTTCACCCAGCATGGCAAGTGTCAAGTTGAATCAGTTTGTATGTCCTGACTTGTTTTTGTAATGCCTGTGTTTTACTGATGGTGCCAAAAGGTCCCAAGATTCTGGAGGCAGAAAACACTCGTTTAGAAGCTGCTTTGTCAGAATAAAGAACAGAGGAGCAGCTGGAGTATTGGTTTACAGTGCAGCCAAACAAACTCAAGTTGTTTTTTTATAAAGCAGCCAGTCAATAAATGGCTTCTCCACATCATCTTGTGAGCAAAGGGCGGCTGATAAACCACACATGATATTACCCAGGATTGTATGCATGCATCACTTCCTGTGAATCCCCAGTGCATATCAAGGCAATTTAATCCAGCAAAAGAATTGTGGACTCAGTGAGAGAGAATTACTGAATAAATATATATATATATATATATATATATATCTGACAGGTATAGCAGAAGATAAATTGTATCAAACATGAGGGACATTTCAGGGAAATCTCAGGGATTATGGCTTCAAATGCCTGAAGATATTGTTTAAATTAACTTGCCAGTGAGGGAAGACGGTGATGCAAAGTATGACTGAGGCTTTAAGGTCCTCAAATAAGTTTGGAGTTGAGTCAAAATCCTTTCAGCACATCTCTTTCTTTAAACCCCGACACGTTGAGTCTTTACTGTAACATTAAAATGTGTTTCAAATGAGTTATTATTCGCTTTATCTCCCAAATGGCTTCAGTGTGGTTCCTTATAGGACAGAGTCCATATTTTTTCCTAGACATGTGTGGTTTAGCTGTAGCCTCTGCCCAGAACTCCTGAAACTCATTATTCATCCCTTACAGGTTATTCAAAAAGATCAATACACATAAAGAGTGGACTCTCACGGCAGGGCTGACACCTAAAAAGTCCCCTGAGAATGGTTTTGGGTTGGATTTTTCTCTCTTGCTTCTAACAGGAATGTGTTGGTGGTTTTTGGAACTGCTTTTGTCATCTTACATTTGACAGCGTTGTTGACGTTCATGTCACTGCGTTATCTTGATAATTCCCTTTAGGATCATCCACACTGTAAGAAATCAGTTGTTTTTTCTGTCAAGCAAGCACATGGAACGTAACTACAAAATGTTTGCGTCTTCAGAGGACATAAAACGAACATGTCATGCCCTGAACTTGGATATTCTTGCCCTCACTCTGCATTGTAATTCTGAGAACTGTCTCAAATAGATCGATTTTCCCATATCACTGAGCATTGATATTTTATTAATGTAGACTGGATTTACGTCGGAGCAGGTCTTCTTTTTTAATTCTGTGGGAATTGCATTGGATATTGGTGGAAAAAGCCTCTTTTCACCCCAGTTATTTTATTCCTTGCCACCTGAGCGTAACCTATGGCGGGGCGCCTAGATGATTTCCATGCATATATATTTGATTAATGACATGCCAGCATCACTGTCAAGTCCAATGCCATTCAGCACTGACGGCTACAAAAGAGTGCTATCACCTTGCAACAGATAATGGAACAGAGAAGAAGAGGGAGGCTGTTAGTCGTGCCTCATAAAGTGATATAGTGCATTGTTTTTATAGTTGTTAATTTCCGCTTTGAGGTGAGTAATGATCATCTTCCCTCACAACATTATCGTCATCATACCTGTCAGCCTTTTTGCAGCCTAAGATGAGCAAAATGAGCAAACACAAAGCATCTGCTTACATTGTTTTCAGAGAGATATCAAAGGCGCCTCCGACTGCAAACAAATTCGGCAGATGACACAAGGTGCCAAATGTTTCCTCAACATCAGATGGCTTCTCCTGCCATCCATATTGCATTCTAGGCCAAACCTCCCAAACACCATCCGAAGTATTTCCCCTGAGGGTCCTCCCCTCTCCATTCATAGTCAAGAAACATCCACAGGCCGGAGGCGCACCGCATGAAGTTAAACGATTTTGAAGAATTCCAATCATGACATCGGAGTTTTGTGCAACAGCAATCCAAGACACAAGAAAAAGTGTTAAAAAAATATGATGGACGGAGCAAAGCGGACGATACAAAATAGCGGCGCAAAGGCGGAGCTCCTGTTAGATTCCTCATAAGAATTATTCAAGAAGAAATGGCACCCGGCCTGGGGGAAATCAGCGCTGCCCTTAGCCGGATTACTCCTGGCACAATCCGGACACAGTCTTGTTTGATGTCCCCCACCCATCCGTCTTGTATGTAGTCTTTTATCTCACTCTAAAGTAATATAGTCTTCACTGCAATTCAATAATGGCCCAGCCGAGCCTGTCAGGCTGCGTTTGCCCGTTATCTCACAAAGGCCTGTCCACTCCAGCAACGAGCCACCCGATATTTGTGTGTTTGTGTGTGTGTTTGTGTGAGTAAGTGATTTCGTCCCCAAGGGAGGGACTTCATGCTTGTGTGTGTGTGTGTGTGTGTGTGTGTGTGTGTTTGTGTGTACAATAAAGAGAGAGAGAAAGAGGGGAGAGGGGGAGAGAGATGGCGAATCAATTGATGTGTGTCTGCACCATGTGGCAGACAGACGCTCCATTTATCCCTCAGTGTGTTTGTATGTGTGTTTTGACCGGTTATCCTACTTGAGATCTAAATTAAGAAATAGTGCGGGTGATGGGGCATGCTGCGACCAGCACCTGTGTGTGTGTGTGTGTGTGTGAGTTGGTGTGTGTGTTTGTGTGTCAGCTTGTCCCAGCACAAGTGAAGGGTTTTAACTCATTTCCTAATTGGATGAAAGAGGGCCGCTACAGCCCAGTCTGACCTGGACCTTTCTGCAGGACAGTGGGAAGCTCAGTAATTTACCTGCAGAGTGACAGGCACAGAGATGCGTTCAGGTGCCTCTGCTGGAATCAGGACAACAGGTCAGCTTTTATGCCTAGCCCAAATTAGATGGATGCTACATGAAAAGATTTATTGACTTAGACCAAAAGAGAAAACTTCAGGAAGAACGTTCTGCAGCCTGATAGGAAAGGATGGATGGAGGAAAGGATTGATGGATAAATCATAATACACCAAATCTGCGGATATCTTCATGGCTCCACATCTCTGCATAATGTTGGAGGCTATTTTCAGTTCATGTTAGGCTGTAAACGCATCTGCATAAGCAAGCAGATTTCATTTACCTCGCAGTCACGGGGCATCATGTCCCACAGCTCATTCAGCGCATGCTAATATATGGCTGCACAGGCCGCCCCATCATAATCACCCATAACACTAAAATGAGACGCACGACAGTAAATAGCAGTCAAGCCTTACAAAGACTATTTGGCATGGGAATGATTTTTGTTGCTAGCAAACACTTCAGGTGCCGATAAATCAGACAGATTTTTTTGATATATTAAGCTGCTTCTTTTATTGTCGTACCTCAGTGCAGTCTGTGCATGCAAATTAAGAGATAAATTTACTGTACATATGGAGAGGAGTGTAACAAGAGAGAGGGAGAAGGAGATATGTTGTTTCCTGAGTGGAATTGTAAATGGAGAGTGACATGTTTTTGCAATCAAAAAAAGAGAATTCTATTCAGGAGCTGCAAGTGAACAAAGCACAAAGCACGCGCACGCACAACTGAAAGATGAACATTCAAAACATTTCTTTGTCATGTTCCTTGCAATATATTATTACTTTGCATTCTCATGCACACTGCAAAGCCTGAACACCAAACCCTAACAGCTTTATTTGTCATACGGATGGTCAATTTAGTCTCGGTCTCCTGCTGCCTTTAATGTTGTCTCCTAAAACATGTCGGCATTATTAAACATGCTGAACACGGAGCAGCCATATGTGCACAGTGTGACATGCGTAGCCAGGGATCTCACATAGAACACACCGGTGCTAGCATCTGCATGGAGGACCGCGACGGAAACACCCCGCTGATGCAGGGGGCTCTGAGGGGTCAGCTAGACTTAATTGCACTGAGGGAACATGTGTGATAGTCCAAGATGGTGGGGTTGCTCCGCAAGGGGGCCAGCCATCTGCCATCCTGTACCTCCAAAGCCTAAGGACCGGCTTGGGTTTAGTAAAGGAGGCAACAACACTGTCAAAGGACAACATTTCAGTACATGACTGGTCCACGGAGGCTGCAGCACTTGTGCAGGCAAATGGGAATATACTTTTTGAATCCAGAATGTATGTTTGCCATTTGCAATGACATGAGCTTTACCAATGGCCTCCAATCACCTGGATTCACTCATGCATATACTTTGAGTAGACTAAAAAATACATGTACAAGCTCAAGTCCATTTATAATTCAAATTTCCATTTAATCCACAGTACTACACAAACAGTTTTGTCACATGTGCAGAGATCTTTGGCCAGTCTTGCGACAATAAAAAACAGGTCTATAAAAACATTTGAAATTTTTGATTATACCCAATACAAACAATAATTAACACATGGTGAACACTGGCAAACAGTTCCAGCATCATGAGGTTTGGGCACTAAAGTACTTAGGTTATGGAACAGATCATGTTTTGGGTTCAAATAAGTACTTAGTAACTTGCATGTGGTTGACTCCAGTGACCATGGTTTTGGTGTTAATTAAACCCTGAACCCTCAGATTAAAATCCTTTTGTTTCTGTGACATTACCGTAGTTGGGTATATTTAATGGTGCAATGGACCAAACATTTAATGACACCCTAATACACCTGTCAGTGTTGCTGAGTATTCTTAGTATTTAGCCTAAAAATCAAATCCTGCAGTATCCTAGTGTTGTTCTGACCACATGTAGGTATTGGTCATTCGTGCACTGATGCATGTTTTTATACATCAGATAAGTATTTGCCATTTAACATGCTGGAAGAGTTGTGTGTCATACATCTTCGTATCTTTGTCCAAAAGTTTCACTTGCTCATGGAACAGAAACAAAAAGAAAAGAACAAACTTTGACTAAGCAAAGCAAGCCTCTTTAGTATGGATGAAACTATCATGTCTGAACTCTAAACTGCTCTGAATAAAATATAGTCCTTAACTTTACTTTGCATGCCCTCTTAGGCTGCTGTTTGTCATTGTGCATGCAGCAAAAATAACCATCCACAAACTATAGATAACTGTTCTGGACATGAGCGGACACAGCTATGTGGACTGATAATAAGGGCTGCAGCTTGTCAAGTGCCAGTGCCACTGTTGCCTGTGAACACTTGCATTCTGACTGCATGTCTTTGAATCTATTTTTACACCGTACCCTATTCATTAAGGCTGATGACTGATAGGCTACTTTGTTGGCAGCCAGCGTCCATAGCGTGATGCAGTGACCTTGGTTCTGAACCAGGGAGACGAGGAACTAAATAAAGAGCAGTTACCATCAAGCCGAAGTTCCTGTTCCAGGAGCGTGTAGCAACAGCTTTTAAACAGTGACAACACACAGATTAATACATGGACACTTTACAGGTGTTCATGTGGAGGGGTGGCGTGCATGATTGATGTGAGTTGAACTGTTTGACTTTGGATGCTTACTAAAGTGCTGTTCAGTAGTACATGGAAACACAAAATCATGTGCCGACCAACATACTATGTCTGCTTTAGCAAGCTATCTTCATATTGTGTGTCTTTAACATTAAAGTCATGAGGGTGAATGGAGAAGGACTTAATATGCTGTACCAGTTTAAAAATCACAGATGTTTAAGTTTAGGTAAAATGCCCATAAGTTGTTTTTGTATCTCAATTCTGACAGATGGTAACCCAAGCTGTGGAAGATTCCAAAACTGCTTGGTTGTCATGAGTTTTGAATGTTCTTGCCACTGACAGATAAGGATTCCTTGCTTTCCAATAGACATTATTAAAGAAGTTGACGTAGCCAATGCTACGTTATCATTCTGGCGTTTATATAGAAATCAGCTATAAGGCTCTGTCTCACTGGCTTTCATTTTAAAACAGAAATGTCATGACTTCTTACATTTGTTATGTTGAATGTTTTTTTTTATTTTATCATAAATCCCTGGATTAAAACAGAGAGACATCAGGTATTTTTGTTAAGTTGTTAAAACCTGTTTTTGTCTCCTATTTATACTTCAAGTTTAGTTAATGCTTCGTTAACCAGGCTTCAGTACTAAAATTGAACAAAAGGTGGGAATCTCAGTTGTGCAGATTTTCTATACATTTCTGATTTATTTTTGATCAATTCCCCAATATCAGTTTATGTGGCCTGCTGGGTCAAATTTTATAGTGATCACAAAAGTGATATGTTAAACTGTGGCACTGTCAGCAATATGTCAATTATGTCTGTACTTACTTAAAAGATTGTGCCAGAGTTGAAGTAAGTAGCTCTCTATTCCCATCTCCACTTCCTTGGCCACTCTAAGACCTCCCACTGATGTTTTCTTTTGTAAGCCAGTACATTTTTAGTGCTTCATTTGGTGTTTACACCAGCTGCAGTGATCTCAAATGCTCGTTATTTTAATATAATCCCATTATAAGCTTGCCTCAAAATGTCCTGAATGCCACTTATACTCTGGTTTAACTCATCTTTGTGAACTCTTTTTGTGATTTTATGCCCTGTAATCAGGTACAAAATCTTGCTCGACTGCACACAATGGACTCAGAGAGAGGGGAGTTTTAACCAATGGGACCCTTTTGTGTTAATGTCTGTTTTGAACTGGGAGGCAAGACTCTGAATGAAGGCCTTCACCGATATCACATCACTGCCCTCCTGCTTCCCCATTTCCACTCATATTTCCCTGACGGTCCATAAAGAGACAGCCATTTGAGAGGGTGCATTGATTTCTGGGCATATCTGGTGATAAAATGCGCTTCTCCGCCCGCAGCTCCTTTAACTACCCAATTTGAAGGCCCCTGATTTGGCAGGGCCATGCAGGAACTGTAAATAGAGCTGTGAATCAGAAGGGAGTAGGCAGGAAGTGGGAAAAGCGTCTTTATTAAAGACACATACAGAAGGTAGGGGCATGGAGCAAGCAAAAGAGGGTTTTCCCGCATGGATTTCAAACCTTGTTGCTGTTTGGGGATAGATAAAATGTTCCAAAAAGACAAAGACGAGGCAGTGGACTGTCCTGTATTAATCAGCGACATGCAAGTTATCATATCATTGCAGACAGAACGGTTGCTCTGCAAACAGTTTGTGTTTTTCTCCAATATAAGATAAAGTTTGATACTCCTGTTGAAAATTTGCCCTTCACTTGTGTGTGCTTCCAAATTTTCCTCAGGTTGGAGGCGGTCTTATTGAGCTTCAGATGAGAAAAAAGGGTGTAACTTCAGAAACACTCTCCGACCTGCGTCCCTTTCTGGCCATTAATGAAGCATTGTCCCAGTCGCACCACTTTATCATGATCTATGAATCTCTGATTTTGATGCAATAGAAAACCAATCACTTGCAGCGAGTCTCCAGGCAAAGCATTAGTCATCATGTCTTTGACACCACCTTAGAATTGGGTCATTCTTTTAAATTAAAAGCGCTCATTTGTAAATATACACTTGCAGAATAAAGAAGAGACACACTCCCGTCTTATTTTGATGTATGGAAGAATAAAGCAAGAGTGCCCAGGTGAATTAATGCCTGGCTACGATGTTGGGAAAATCTCATAGTGCACCTAGGAAAGTGAGAGGGGGGTTGCAGATGATTGAGCACTATTGGTTGAAACTGGCATTTGTAAATTTGTATAACTTATTAGGATTATTTGTCTGAACCAGTGCATCCCATTCACCATGTCAAGCGCACATTAATAGCCAGACGCTGTGAGATGCCAATAAGATGCCAATATGTTTTTTTCTATTCATTCTATTTTATCTTGATTTTCATTAAACATCTCTCCTCCACATTATGCAGCTATATATCTTTGTTCTCAGCTGGAGAGGCTCCAGTCAAGAAACTTAATCTTTGTAGCTCAATAGAGCTGCTGTTGTCTGATAGGGTTTGGCGGTTATTGAACACCTGGGGTGTATTCAATAAACTTAAAGTTTGTTCCTGCTTTAGTCCAATAAAGGAGCACTCTGTATCAATTTGCCCATGAGATATATGTCTCGCATAACTGGCAGTGAATTGCCACATGCTCAAGCAATCATGTCCTATCGGTAGAGCTGTATTCAATTCAAACTAGAGGGAGTTTTACACTAATTGGCATTTGATATAAAACAAGAATCCATTAAGAAACCATTCGGGATTTTGGCGTTGACTGTTTTTAAGTAGTTGATGTTGACTCTTTGTTTTTAAAGTTAAGCCAATGTGGAAACCATCAAACTGCATTCTTTCTGGCCAGCAGGGGGCAACTCCCCTTGGTGCAAAAAAATAAGCCCGATAGTATGAAACTAGATGAGCAAATTAAACAACTTTCAGTTGAATTAGTACTTAGGTCAAACTTTTCCTTATGAGTTTTTGGTCTAAATCATTAAATTAAACATAAGCTTTAATCAGCAGGATGTTTATTTTTTAAATAATGGTACCATTTAAAGTAAAGTTGATGAAGAAATCCGGGTATACTTTTGGGTATAGCTACCTGTGGTTGTCAAGTTGCAACGATAGAGGTGTAGCAATACATAATCAACCTGTCTTCTAAATGTGGTCACCTCTGGCTCCAAAACCAATCAAGATGGCGACATCTGAAATTATAAACTCAAGGCTTCAAAAGAACCACGTTTTTTAGAGGGCAATTAGATGTATTTGTGTGTCTTTCATAACAGCAGCAAAAACTACATCTAAAATCCTGAGTTCTCATTTATCTTGCAATATCTACTCCAATCCATCTTGACGCCCAGTTTGGCAGCCTATCCGTATAGTCCCAGCCCCAATGAAAGATTAATCTGGTTATTTCTTATCAATCGATGTTGCCGGTCGCCTTGGCACACCTATCATTTGAGCTGTCTCATCGAATGAGGAAAAACACCAAACTTGGAGAAGCAAGCACAGCGGGCTTTATCCCGATGAGCTGGCCAAGTGTTTTAAAACTGCCTCAAGTTCAGCACATGTCTGGGATTATTATCCCGGGGATGAGCCAACAGTCACCACACAAATCTAAGAAGTTGTAAGGCAAAAAGATAATTTTGCCCTGCTGTCAATTATTCCATACTGGTAAGGCACTTAACTCAATCCAATAGCATTGCTCCGGGTTAGCTGGGAGTGAGTGTTACAGTGATATTTGTAGAGCTCATTATTGGCATGCAGGTTGGCAGGAATGACTGCCTGAGTTAAAATGAGGAAGTGAAAAAGAGAAACGGGATGAAGACGGAGGCCGACATTAACGGTTTTGCCGCCGTACAGTATGAGGAAGTTGGAGAGTTAGCGGCAGAATGCTAATCGGCCTCTGGGGCGCTGAGCCGAAGCAAATCAACTCTTCAGAGCGGATCATGGCCCGGGCTGACATTAGACCTCAGCTCCCCAATCTCCCCCCAAACACATTCTCATCTTACTTCTCCCGCTCAGGGTAGGGGAGGAGGTGAAGGAGAAAGGGAAGTGAGTGGAGGACAATGTGTGATTACAAGCTGTGTGTGAGTTTGTGACACGGATCCAAAGACAGAGTTTACAAAGGATAGATAAGGTAAGATAGCCGAAAATGAAATGCAGGAGGAAAAGAACAATACAAACAAAAGAGCAGGCCAAGAGGGATTAAGGAGAAAAAGGTTAAGTTGTGAAAAACTTTTCAAACATCTCTCCAACGGCCTTTTATAACCCAGTTCCCAGTTAGCCATGCTGTACCTCTTATTACTGTAGCTAATTCTGACGAGCTTTATTTTTGTCACAGCACATGCAGCTAACAGCAATTACTGTGACTGATTTACCTGAATAGTTCGTAATTTTAACTACAAAATGTCCTGTAATCAAGACCAAAAGCAAATTTACGAAATTTGATAGAGCAGGACAGCGCTGCTAACGTTAGCGTATACTCTTAAAGCCCAAACAGGGAATTGAGTAGTTTAGCAAGGATATATAAATCGTAATTTATTGCTCACATAGTTAAACTCCGCTAGTTTAATTACAATCCAAAGGCTGTAGATAAAAAAGAAACCTGAAGCCAGACAGGCGCTAAGCTATTTGGAAAATGGCTGTTCAGGAAGAGGGTTCATCCAGTGCTGAATTACCTCTTGGCCCTTTCCATGTTTAGCTTATCTAGACTTAAAATATTCTGCGGCATAATTCAGAAACAGATTGATTGAAATTTGGATCTGATTCTTCTTTTTTAAAGATATTTTTTGGGGGCTTTTCATGCCTTTATTTTAGAGACAAAACAATGGACTGAGTCGGAAATTTAGGGAGAGAGAGAGTGGGGGATGACATGCAGGGAAAGGAGCCACAGGCCAGATTGATCCTGGGCCGCCTACTTCGAGGACAACAGTCTCTTTACATGGGGCCACTAGGTCGCTGGTGCCCCTTAAAAAAACAGGAAGTTCGTAATGTGGTGATTTAAGCCTGACATCTCGATCAATTAGAATGATAGAACAGGAATGATTCTTCACCGTGACACGATCTAAAGAAGGAAGTGTTAGAGAGCCTGTAGTTTTCGATACACACAAATAAATGCACACACGGTTACCAACAATCAAAGACAATGACACACAAACAAATTACTTTGCTCCGCTCCGGACGTGCTTGCATCAGCATGCTGAGCCCACAGCATCCCTGCTCACCTGGGAGCTGTGTTGGACCACTGAGGTGTGGTAAGATACTACACGCTCCAGGGCACCCATGACCTTTGAGTTATGGCCGTCAGTAAGTGTGGGTGTTTATGTGTGTGTGTGTGTGTGAGTGGAGGAGAGAGACACAAAAGGGCAGGAAGAGGATAGGAGAAGCAGAAGGTGTGTGTGCTTTTGTTATTCCACTGACAATGTAGTTTTACAAATGACTTTTTCCTCTAACTAGCATGAGAATCAGTTTTTGTTTATAGCTGCCTCTACAGCGTGACTGCCCTTCCCTGTAAGGAGGCCCCGTGCCCTTTTCTGAACCCTAATCATATGCGCACACCCTGTACTGTACTCATTTACATTCAAGCCTCTAAGGAATACTCTATAGTGGTAGCTGAGTGTCTCTTTGTAGGATTCATGTACTTTAAAGGTAGGATTACTTTCAAACAATGACATGAGGAAATGATTATATTCAGCTTCAAACAGGTCGGTGGTATCTCACAACTATCATACTAAAGAACTGTGTAATCTTTTACAGGGCTAACACAGTTTTACGGCAACTTCTTGTCATAACCAAGTGGCAACTTTGAGTGGCAAAAAAAAAAAAAAAAAATAGTCCAACTCTTAGTGCCAAAAGCTGCTAAGTAGTTTGTACTAAAAATAAATCCCAAAAGGGACGCCGATAGCCAAGCGGTTATGTCGCGCACCCCATGTACAGAGGCTGTTCGCTGCATGTCATCCCCCACTCTCTCCTCCCAACATCTCGCTCTCCAATATAGGCAAAAAGCCGCCAAAACATTAAAAACCAAAAAAAATACAACCAAAAAGGTCTTAACCTACCATGGCGACGTCAAAACTACCAAACTGTAGGTTAAAAAAACATTGGTCAAATTTCTTCTTAATACCGTCATCACGTGGTCCATTACTGGAGCCTTTGGTCAAACCACATGGATCATCCCCTGCAGCTGGGGGTTTAACAGTTTGCATGGAATCCTAGAGGTTCAAATTACCATTTTTTTTTAACAACAACTGTTGTAAAACTGTTTTTTAAATTGGGTTAAAAACTGAGTTGTAATGATTTTTAACATTCATTGTCAAGTCTTGACAATGACTTAAGAATATCTTTAGGATCAAAATGTTCCCTTTACATTAAACCTACAGGTAGCTTTTAATGCAGTTTGCCAATCCATTCTTGATTCTTGCCCCTATGGATAGTTGTGGACATGGATTCGTCATGTAGTCTTTGGTCTGAAAGGTTTTGGTCCATCACAGAATCTTCATTGGCTTGTTTTAAACCTCTATGTTTGTCTTATTGCTCCTGTTAGTATTTGAGTTGTAACAAATTAACCTTTAGACATCTTGACAGAGCCAAGTACTTGCCTGCCTTAAATATGTGTTAAAGTATTTTTACATCTTTTATGTCATGTTCCTCAGACACACTTTCTTGTTTCTTGTGAGGAGTTACCTCAACAAGAAAATGAACCTGAGTAATACCTTTGCCAAGTCTTCTGCTTGTTTTCAGAATATGAACAAGGTAAATAAATGTCTACTGCACAGCGTCATCAGTACAAC